>NW_028151607.1:15000-22500 GCF_964638095.1 Poromitra crassiceps | reverse complement strand
ACTGTTTCCCCTCTGCGGTTCAATCCCAGAACCACTTTAGATTAAATTAGACTGTCTTCCACTACATTCACCTCACCTCGTCACTTTCACACACACACGCACACACACACACACACACGTGCACACGCACGCGCACACACACACACACACACACAGTTCTATTTTATTCACCGACAGCTGAACGGATGACGAGTAGCTGCAGCACTGATGTGAGCGGGGTCGACGTGGGGTCAACACGTGCAAGAAACACACACACACACATGGAAACAGAAATGTGCCGTTCTAAAACCCCAAATCAGCTCTGGGATTATTATGTACACTCCATATCTCCATCTCATGCAAATGCACACACACAAATGTGTGTGTCTTTCTCGTGGTCAATTTTCTTTTATACGGGCTATACTGAGGATACTGTGCAGTCACCTGGTAGCCTGGGTAAACACAGCCTTCAACGTGAAGTCACAGGCTATGCCTGTAGCGTGGTGCATAGAGGTCACGTGGAGGCTGGGTTTACCCAGGCTAGGTTTACCCAGGCTAGGTTTACCCAGGCTAGGTTTACCCAGGCTAGGTTTACCCAGGCTAGGTTTACCCAGGCTAGGTTTACCCAGGCTAGGTTTACCCAGGCTGGGTTTACCCAGGCTAGGTTTACCCAGGCTAGGTTTACCCAGGCTAGGTTTACCCAGGCTAGGTTTACCCAGGCTAGGTTTACCCAGGCTGGGTTTACCCAGGCTAGGTTTACCCAGGCTAGTCACCTGCGGTTTAAAGTGCCCCTTTTTCAAAGAACTGAAAAAACAAAAAGACAAAAGAATGAACACAACACACTTATTACACACACTAATAGACATAATAACACAGTAGGCCTATTCATCCCAGTGCAGCGCCCCCTGCTGAATTCCTCCTCCACTAACGTCAGAAACATGAATAGCCTTTTCTTTTTCCTAAATAAAATTTCAGAAACTGATATAAAATAAGACACAGAGGCTATTAGAGCCTGTGCTGATAAGAACACCAGCATCGACCTCATCCCCCAAAACTACAACATGAACAGGGAGGGCTCTGCAGGCACAGCTTACAGTAAGCAGCCTGTAACTGACAGGAATCATATGAATAAAGTCACATTTTCACAAGTCTTGAGACGAGTAAGCTGACTAGAGGAGCAGAACTTAGCAGCAGAAGCTTCTAGTGGAGAGGCTTTTTAGACTTGAGAGTGGCATGTCTTGCGTTTGCTCGCTCCATCTTTGATCAGAATAGGGTCAGAAAATGAGTTTTGAAAGCTTGAAATGTTGGCACTTGGTGAAGTAATAAGAATCAGTGTTCATTAACAATCACTCCCTGGCAGTTTATTATGGTCATTTTGTGCCAAACATCATAAAATAAGTGTACTTTAATGATTTAATTGGTAAGGCCTCCAGTTGATTTGTTTGTCCCCCCCCCCCATTGGAAACATTGGAGGTGTATGTGACTGGAATCCTGATTGGATCTCTCCTCTCCTGGTCTCTGTATCAGCGATCTTGATTGGATCTCTCCTCCGCTGGTCTCTGTATCAATGGCTGGCTGGGTAAAACGGTCGGAGCTATGATTGGTCTATGTGAGAAGATGTCATAGCAACGTGAGCTGTGATTGGATACGTCAAATATTGCTGCAGCGCGCAGACAGTGCAGTGCCCGTTCAGTGATGTATGACCTTATTATCAGTGACTGCGTTTACATGGACTTGAGTATCCCGGTTACTGTCGGGGTTTTGGAGTATCCCGTTTTTGTGTTTGCGCATGTAAACATCATATCCCGGTTTCAGAAAGCTGGATAAGCCCTTATCCCGGTTTTGAGAAAGCCGGTTATGCGAGGTGGAGTACTCCGAAAGAACCCGGGATACTGCTGCATGTATACACCTTATCCTGCTTTCTGACCGCAGCAGACTACCTGCGCAGGCGCGGCTTCAGTTCAGTTCATCTCCACAAGGCAGCAGACTTGCAGGCATTTCCCCCCCCCCCCCCCCCCCCTCCATTTCATGACCAAACAACGCGAAACACACCGTGAACACCCTCCAACGCGAGGGGCTACCGTACACAACACAGCTTGCGCAAAATGACCCGTTTCACTATCAGAATTTCGTCCAGTAACAGTATAGAAGTGCCGCACGATTACTTCCTCATCAGACCGCCGTCCGATTTTCCTCTCTAACCTCGCTGCTGTAGGTCCCGCACATCATCGTTTTACCTGGAAATACTCACGCGCAAATGTCAGTGCAATTCGACTTAAAAGTCTCACTTCTGAAGCATGAGGAAAGAGTTTTGCTGAGTTTTGTATTTCGGCGATGAAATAATTAAATGCTTGGCAGCTTAGATAGGAGAAAGCATCAAAATGCTGCCCTATTCAAGTCTGTAGTATACAGACTACAGGACGAAGGTGTTGTGACTCAAATTAAAGCCAAAGCCGCGCGCTGCGTGCAAACAGGGACACTCCACCATGAAGACGGAATCCAAGGGAATCCCACGTCTTTGCCCAAAAAAGGTGAATGACGTCACGTCACACGCACCCAATATAAGCAAATAATAATAATAATAATGACCCCGGTTTGTATTGTAACGATCACAGGCGCCTGCGCAAATAGCATGCAGTGATCAATAACCAGGATACTACTACTTATCATGTATACAGGGATATGAGTAACCTGCTTTCTCTCTCTTCCATGTAAACGCCATATCCCGAATATGATCAAAACCAGGATAAGCCTCATAACCGGGATACTCAAGTCCATGTAAACGCAGTCACTGATGTCATAGCAGCATGAGCCGTGATTGTTCTATGTAAGATGTCATAGCAGCAGGAGCTGTGATTGGTCTATGTAAGATGACGTCATAGCAGCGTGAGCTGTGATTGGTCTACGTAAAAATCGCTGTCGCTCCCAGACAGTGCAGTGTCCGTTCATTGATTCATGACCTCATCAGTGATGTCATAGCAGCATGAGCTGTGATTGGTCTATGTAACATCACAGTTGCTCGAGTGACATCCCTGATGACATCATCAGTGAGTGCTTGAGTGACATGACTGGTGACATTATGTTTGATCATGAGTATATGCTAAAATTGCCCGACGGGCTTGGGGGCAACTACGAGGTCATGGTGGAGCGAAGGGTTTTCTTGTCCAACTATTCCGGACCAATGATGTGAAGACAGGAACCCTGATCGGCACAGACAAGCATGGAAACAAATACTATGAGGACAACCAGCACTACTTCTTTGGACGGCAACGCTGGGTGATGTACACCACAGGGATGAATGGAAAGAATGGCATCGGCTGAATGGCATGGCTGGCTGCACTGTATGACAGACGACCGCCCCACCACACATCCACCGGTGCCCATTGAAGAAGTTCCTGGCAGAGGAACGTGAGTTCAACGTGAGCGGCTCCTCCGAGCAGTGCGTGTCTTACTCCACCACACGCGAGAAGATCCATGAGTGGGTTCCACCCCAGACCCGGGCACAGTGACCACGAGTTGACTTTCACTCTCTGTTAATGACTTGCTCTCTGAATAAGATCTCTATACAGATGGGAAACAAGGGCAAATTCGGCCCAGGACCACGTGCTCTTCATACATACAGGATAATGAGGATATACACCACAATGACAGATTAGCCAAAAAGAAGAAGCACATTATCAAACTGTCACAGGAAGCAGCAAAGAAACCATCTGACACTGTTTCAAGCCATCCTAAAACATTGCATGGGGAGTTATGTGTACTCCTGCATCTCTACAGGAAGGCTACAATTTTGACTGATGACATCATCACTGATGATGACATCATCACTGATGACATCATCACTGCTATGCATTATGCATTCCCGACTGAATGAATGAATGCATGATTCACCCCAAAAAGCCTTCTCTTGACCACTGCAACTTTTCTGTTGTAACTTTTTTTGTACAGCTCAAGCAGTTCATGTTTAATCACCCTTACCAATTGATCCTGTACTAAAAGGCAACACCATTCACCAGTATATTCACCAGTATATTCACCAGGGTTAACTAGATCGGTGGTTCCCAAAGATCAGAGGGTCCGTGAAATTATTTGAGTTATTTAACATCTGTTTGATCTAATGAAACAACGTTTCCAGTCTATTCGTGTGATACGATATTTGCCACATAACATATCGTGATACTACGCTCTATCGATTCCCCCCCACCCCTATTACTGTTAGATAGGGGGGGAAAGAGACAATTAAAATTCTCCCCGATCGAACCTTTTGTCCCGGAACCAGTTCCTGGCCTTGGTCCGAGCCTTGGATGCAGCTGCATTGTAGAGATGCCTTTTCGAGTGAGATATCTTCATGGCCTTCAAGGTGGCTGAATCAACCAGCGTGGGCGGTCCCAGTTCAAACACATCTCTGATGAATTCGTTTGCCTGTAGGTGGTAGTTCATGCCGGAGCCGACAAACTCTCTGAAGGCGTCGTACGTCCTCTTTCTGACCCAGCTGTCGACGCTCATGCGCTCCGTCCCAAAGTGAATGCTCTCCGACGGGAAGTGGCCCTCCTCGACAGCCTTGAGCACGTCCCTGAACACGGCCCGCTGCTTGCTCTTGTCCGTCTTGCCTCTGCTCTTGTTGCAGTCAGTGGCCAGCGCGTGCAGTCGATCGCACAGCTCTTCCCAGGCTTCAAACTCAAACTCAGAATCCATCTCTCTGGCCAGTTCAAAGAGCAGGGCGATAGTCTCCCCTGCAGCGATCCGCATGTTGACGTCCTCGCTCTCCAACAGCGTGGGCAGTTTGGGCAGGTGGTTGTGCACGATGTCTCTGAGCTGGCCGGCGGTGCAGGTGGTGAGCAGCAGCGCCCAGGACAGCAGGGCGTGTGTGTGGAGCTGGGTGGACTGGGGGCTGACCGAAGGACGGGTACCATCCTCTTTCACATAGGACCGTGTGAACAGGCTCTCAAAGCACTCCATGGTGGCTCGCACGTCCAGCATGTCCTCTTCCGCCACTAAAGTGCAGAGGCCCAGACTTGTGGCGACGGCTTGTCGGGCTCGGATGTCGGCCGATCCGTCTGCCAGGAGGTTTTTGAAGATGCCTTTGAGGGTGTTGAGCACCTCCTCGCTCGCGGCGCCCGAGCCCAGCTGGATGCACAGCAGGCAGGCTAAAGAAGCTGCTGCTCGCTGCTCCTCGGCTTGACCTTTCCTGAGGCAGCGCTCGATGCCGTCCGTGATGGTCATCCTCCTCTCGGAGATCAACTCGTACAAGATGTGTGTGGCCATTGCGGTCTTTAGTCCGTCCAGCGCCCCCCGTCGGGTCTTAGCACTCTTATCCACTGTGCTGTCGATGAGCCCCTTCAACTTGCAGTGGAGGTCCTCCTGGGCCACATGCTCACTAGCTTCCCCTCCATCTGCGACACTGGAGGCGTCGCTGAAGCTGCTGCAGTGCATGAGGGTCTCGGTGCAGACGTCCCCGTCGCTGCAAGGCTGCACAGCTCCACGCTGCCCTCTCCTGCTCCTCTTCCTCTTGGACCGTGGCATTTTGGTGCAGCAAACCCACCACTTATATAGCCCCTATGTATACTCCCACCAATTATATAGCCATCACTGATGACATCATCACTGATGATGTCTATCTTTCTGTGTGTGTGTGTGTGTGTGTGTGTGTGTGTGTGTGTGTGTGTGTGTGTGTGTGTGTGTGTGTGTGTGTGCATGTGCGTGTGTGTGTGCATGTGCGTGTGCGTGCGTGCGTGTATCCGTCCTTGGCATATCTCGTAAACCGTTCGTCCGATCGGCTTCACACATGGCGGGTGTGTTGCCAGGGACCCGGGAACATGCAGTGTCGGATTTGGTGCAATTTGGACATGCTTCAATAAGCCTCAGCCAGGAACTGATGACATCATCACTGAACTTATGCTTCAGCCAGGAAGGATAACATCGCTGATGACAATCATCACTGATGACATCATCACTGATGACATCATATCCGTGATCCCTTCCTGGGAGAAAGGGAAGAACACTTGATCAAACAAATACAATCCGTTGTGGCTCCTGTGATCAGAGATGCAATCAGAGCCCCCCCAAGCCACCGAGTCCAATCCTAGAGTCTTCTGTGTCTTCTCTTCCCCCCCGGTTATTTCATGCGTGTCCATTCCCCACGCAGAACAGCGCTGATGTCTCAGTATCTACGGCCTTATCAAATATGAAATGACACATCACACAGATGAGCCAGCCTGGCTTGACTTAGCAAAGCTCCTCGGTAACTTGTGTGATTATTAGCTGAGGCTGTACTCGACCCGTTCCCTCTGAGACACTTAGCATCTCCGCTAACAGCTTCCGTGCATACACAATACACAATGTGTACACAATGTGCCTGCACCTACACACGCACGCACGCACGCACGCACGCACATGCACACGCACACACACCCACACACACACACACACGCACACGCACACACACACGCGCGCACGCACACACACACCACCCTCACCTTCCTCTCTCAACCTCTTAAGACGTATTGTAATGTAAAAGACAATTGAATATGAGGCGAGCTCCTGGTTCCTGGGCTGTCTGCCATCGTCTAATAGCTTCATATCAACTCATTTCAAATAACCTCCATCTTATTGGCATGACGGCAGCATCATGATGGGAAAAAGCAGCGGTTAATATCATTTAATACATATGCATTAGCCGGCGCTTGAGCGTGTCAACAACAGAGGATTACTCCACGCTCATGAAAGAGACGACGACCTTGTCTCTGAGCCCGCTCTCCTCTCTCTGCCGGGGCCACTGCAGGTGAAGTCTTTCTTACCCGCCGCGCCTTGGACAGCCACTAGGGGGCACAGTCACTGTGTGTTGAAGAGGCCACTAGGGGCGCAAGTCAGTGTGTGTCCAAGAGGCACTGTGCAGTCTGCACTTTGTTGTTTGTTGTCCATTGTTTCATGTCAATTCTGTGAATAAATACATGACTCCTGCTTTATGCCTTTTTAGGGGTCATTTATTTCCTCTTCAGTTACACAGATATCGCGATGTATCGTAGATGACATTTCTTGCAATGTATTGATTGTCGCAGAATCGCTGTATCGTGATACCGTCGTTACCCAGGGCCAAGTATTGTGACAGTATCGTATCGTGAGTTACTTTCATTTATATGTAATTTCATTGTATAATATAAATTAAATTACATATTATGTAATTTCATTGTACATGTATGTAGTTTCATTTACTGTATATGTAATTCAGTGACAAAATCCATATGAAGAAGTACATCTGTGTCAGGCCGGCACTCTGCAAGCCTCTGGGACCTCTCTCTCCCTCTCCCTGCTCGCCTCCTTCTGTCCTGTCCCTTCCTTCCTACATCCACTCCTCTCTTGTCTCCTTCTGTCCATTCCTTCCTATATCCACTCCTCTCTTGTCTCCTTCTGTCCATTCCTTCCTATATCCACTCCTCTCTTGTCTCCTTCTGTCCATTCCTTCCTATATCCACTCCTCTCTTGTCTCCTTTTGTCCATTCCTTCCTATATCCACTCCTCTCT
>NW_028151607.1:2500-7500 GCF_964638095.1 Poromitra crassiceps | reverse complement strand
TAAATGTCACTTTCGATACATTTTCGGTTAATTGCCCAACTAAAACTTTCACGAAATGGTGACATTTTAAAAGATGGAGGTTTTCACCCAACCACATTGATGATACAGTTTTATAGATCTGAAGGTCAGAAAAGAGATGCAGTGAGACCTGGGAGTGTACCAGACAAACAAAACAAAAAATAATTATTTAATCTGATATTGAATCAAATTTCATCCTGTTCAGCCCGTATTGTAAAATAATTGTGAAATTGCCAGATGCAATCTAATCTAATCTAATCTAATCTAATCTAATCAACAGAATCCAAACTCATATAGTTGCTTGCTTATGGGAGTCCATTGTCTCGTTCGTTAAATCTACCACACAATCACACACACACACACACACACACACACACACACAAACACATGCGGCACACTTGCAGTCACCGCGTTCACTCCCACGTGTCACCGCGGGGGGGGGGGAAGAGTGAAAGGACCAGAAGGACAGAATGTAGGGAAACAGCGGATGGATAAATCCAGAAGGAGGCGGTAATGCAACATAAAGGATGCCAACTGCCATAAAACACCACAGAAGAAGAAGAAGAAGAATGATCTTAGAGTCTGAGTTACGACAAGGACGGACAGAATGTAGAGAAACGGCGGGTGGATAAATCCAGAAGGAGGCGGTAATGCATCTTAAAGGATGCCAACTGTCCATAAAACACCACAGAAGAAGAAGAGTCACCGCGTTAATTGGTAACACGCTCACATGCGTGCATATTTGCAGCGACGGTAGATTGAGTCAATATCTTCTCCCCCGGATAGACAGTGAGTGAGTGAAGCAACATGTGGAGCCCATACAAACTGCAGACGGAGCCTTGGGTAATTATAGTTCTACGTGACAAATCTGCACTCACTAATCACGCAATGAATACACACAAGTACACACACAAGTACACACACACACACACACACACACACACACACACACACACACCATATCGCCACAAACTCACAGCAATGCCATAATCAGACAGTAATATGACAGAGGGGCTGGGACTGGAAAAATACTCCAGTAGCTTGTCTATTGCAATATGGCAAATAACACAGAGTATAGTGAGATATCACCGGTGCCATGTGGAACATTTTTTGTAAAATAATCTCATAAATGGGATGATGGCATAATTAAATGAGAGTCTTCCAGAAATGACATCTTTGCACATGATTGTGCGAGTCACAGTCATCACAAATCAACCAGTTGAACACAACTCAGCTGGCATCACCTATTAGTTATGAAGGAACTCATTATTTAGATGGTACAGTGTGTGCTGCGATCCTTTCCTCTAAACACGCACTGACATTTCACCAGTTCGCCCAAATCATCTTCCGACCAGGCTGTTTAACGCAGAGTTTTTCCTCACTAGCAAGAATCATGTGCCTGGAAAAGGTCTGGAGATGTCAAAATGTCTCTAACGTCTCCTCTTGTCACTGAAGCTTAGTTAAGCTGAAGGGTCACTTTCGCCCTGTTCGATCACAATAATTGAAAAAACGGAAAACGGACGAGGTCGATGAAGCTGGATCAGCGCGGCGCCATTAAGAAGCCTTAGCGAGCGCACGGCTAAGCCGCGGCTACACTTGGTTCCGCGCCACTACATTTTAATCACACGTACCATTCAGATGACCACACACACACACACACACACACACACGCGCGCAGACACACACACGCACACACACGCACACACACACACTCACTCACCATCCCATTCATTCAATGCCGATAGTGCCTAGCAGTTGACCTATCCCTGGGGGTTAAGGGAGAAAAGTCAGCCGTCTTGACCTCTAAGTCCTCCATGACACCTTGTATCGAGCGACCCCGACACCTAGCGTAGGGGCCAAAGGTCGCGTCCCCGGGGGTCTCGGGCCTATTGAGCGATCGGGTGCATCGACACGGCCGAGCGGCACGGCGACCAATCAGAACAGCCGGAGCGACATGTACGGGCCGTTGGATCAGATGTATGTACAACTCATTCTACGGCCAGAAAGCCTGCGGGCGTTTAGTGAGCCTGTCTGTCGATCACAGACGCATACATCGATTGGTGGAGGCAATTCAATATGAATACGTGATTGTGGCTCTTACCTACCGAGATTTTTATTAGGGACTGAACAAACCAGGGTTAACTCAGGATGAGAGTGGGTTGTTAAACCAGGGCTAACTCACGAGGGGGTTGTCAAGAAGCCCAACAGAAATAAATAAAAATATGTTTTGGAAGAAGGGTCGTCTTGTTAAGATTAGCGCTGCATGGGGCACTCACACATTGATGATTAAACACTGAAACGATGACACTTTAAACGGGTCTAGTCCCATTCAAGCCAGGTCCAATGTTACTTTATGCAGTTTTTACAAAGCAGTTCTACTCTGTTGTTCCCTGTGTGTGTGTGTGTGTGTGTGTGTGTGTGTGTGTGTGTGTGTGTGTGTGTGTGCGTGCGTGCGTGCATGTGTGTTCTCTTGTCAAGTGTGGTGCGGAGTAGGATGAATGTTATCTTGCTGTGTATGTTATTATGAATGTAATCTAATGTAATGTAATCAAATTAAGGTGTTATATTGCATTCTGCTCTATACACTTCCACCGCAGGTATATAGGATTTAGATCCAATTACTAGCAAGGCAGACAGAGATGTAGTGTGTGTGTGTGTGTGTGTGTGTGTGTGTGTGTGTGTGTGTGTGTGTGTGTGTGTGTGTGTGTGTGTGTGTGTGTGTGTGTGTGTGTGTGTGTGTGCGTGCGCTTGCGTGTGTGTGTGTGTGTGTGTGAGAGAGAGAGAGACAGAGGCAGACATCATTCATCGACCAATCAGAAGCCAGATGCAGAGTGCTTAGTGTCAGTAGAGTAACAGAGAAATCCAGAAAGGCCAGGTTTTCTGTCAGATTATGCACTCAATGGAAGATCCAATATCCATCATATCCAAGCAATACTGACAACACTTTGGCTAGGGATGGGCAATCTATCAATATCATATCAATACTATTATGAGCGTAGATATCGTCTTTTTATGGATATCGTGATAATGGCATAATGTAAGCGTTTTCTTCCTGGTTTTAAAGGCTGCATTAGTTCAAGTATACATACTACTGCATGCGCTGGGACGCGTCATCAGTGATGTTAACTGGGGTCGTGGGGTGTTTCGGGTCTATCAACATCATACACCCTCGCCCAGTAGACCCAGCCGAGGCCGATTACGACCCCGACCCGCGTCCCAGAAGCAGCCGCTCACGGATCAGCCTTCCTACTCTGTCTGCAACGTTGCCCGCGGAAGGATTGATCACGCCCAATCCGCTGCAATAGAGTTTAGTGCTACACCGCAGTATTGAAAGACCTTCGGTGCATGGAGGTCTAAGGCCCTGTGGGTGATTCCAGGCCGGGCACCTCCTTCGTCTCACCAGACAACCACTCTGCATTACAGTAAAGTGATGTCATTTTATATTGTAATGTTCTATTATTTGCCTTTACCCACTTAGTCATTATATCCCCATATTAGTGCTGATTATTGATCGAAAATCTCATTGTGTCAATATTTTGTGAGAGCACTAATAGTCATCCCTATAATATTGCCGTTATATCGATATATAGAGTCAAAGATATCGTAACATTTGATTTTGTCGATGTTTGGGAGCAGCGTTGTTTGCTGCAGCCATGGTGTCAAATCTCCAACCAGTAACTACAGTATAGATTCACATCTCTCAAAGCAATTTCCCCCACAGGCGCCATTCAAGTTTCCATCTAATCTACCCAAACAGATGCACTCAAAACCAACAGGAATTGTATTAAACAGACAAAGCTGCAGTGCACTCAGCTCTGTTTGACTCCACTCGACTGAAATCCACCTATCAAATATAGTGAGCAGCAGCATTACTGTGATTTGTGGGGGAAGATGGTGTTCCAGCCACATCAAACATTTCACCAGAGTAATCATCATATGCATTACAAATATCTAGGTTTCAGTTGATTGTTCTCTCTGCAACAAACGGGGATATAAATTACTTTACCACTAATCCACAGGTCATATTTGGGCTTGTATGGAATTATCCTGGCCAGCCACAATTTGATTGGTTGTGCAAATGCGATGCTAGGTCCCAAAAGATTAATCCCCGATTTGGACGCTGGAATTCGTATAAATTATTTTGCATGTTGTAATGCATGAAGCTGGCATTTGATGCAGAATCTTGGGTTGATGTATTTTAACCATAATCTATTGCACCTACGTAAGTACATGTAGTACTGTATAAGTACTTACGTAGGTGCAATAGATTATGTAGATACATGTAGTACTGTATAAGTACTACATGTCCGGATAGAAAATTTTGTCCATTTTAAAGTAAAATGCTTCAATCTGGTGCACTTTGAGAGCAAAATGAAGAGGCTAGATCTATAAAGAACTACATACATCATGTTAGATTAATATCCTCTTTACTGTGCTGTTGCTTTAAAATGATCCAAAAAATAAATGTCTCCCCATATGATATAATTTATATTCTGCATACAGGTCACATGGCAGAATACTGCTCAATTAAATACAATGGCCCATCTACACAAACATCACTTACAGGGGAGTTACTTACCCATTCAGTTCAATAGAACTGTCCCCAAAGTCTAGCCCCAATCTAGCCTCAATGCAAAATCTGAATGTTGTGAGTTATCTCTCTTCCTTCTATAGCACACAGAGAGGAAGTTGGATTTCCGATCAACTGTCGCATTAAAACATCAATGACAGATTAATAGATCTGGGGACCGGGGCTATTTAACACGTTCACTGCCATTGGCGAGTCAACTCGTCAAGCAGAAACCAACGGTTGACTGCCAATGGCGAGTCAACTCGTCAAAAAAAAAAAAAAAAAAATTTGACGGTGGGACGTTGATCTAACCCTTTTACATCTCCTATAAAAATATGAGAGCCACCGAACGTGTACAACCCATTCCACCGACCCACTAAGTGGCGACAGTGCTCTCCAGACTATTGAAAGC
>NW_028151608.1:0-66007 GCF_964638095.1 Poromitra crassiceps | reverse complement strand
CGATCAGATTTTTTTTTTCACAAACCTTTGGCAGGTGCAAGCCCAGAAGAGGTCAACATTCAAACCGGTAAAACGTACCTTGGTCCCCCTCCTTCCCCTGGTGACAGACAGCTGAGAGAGAGCCTGCATGGCCCTGCTGGGGATAGTCACCCTGGCAGAGTTTAAAGAGCTCAGCCAGGCTCAGCTCTCCAGCACCAGGTGGAAAATAAGAATGTGCACACACAGATGTCTCAGATGAACAGGTCTGGCTGTCCTCTGTCCATACAGAATAGTTAATTGATGTTCAGATGTTTAGACAGACTGGCAGACAAGACAGGCAGACAGAAAGACAGACAGATGTCTATTTAGAATATTCATATGTTTACAATATACAATAGTTCACTTTTTGTTGTTCTTCTGTTGTATCAGTAATTGAAGCTAGCCCTTTCAAAGTTGCTGGACACGTAGGAGACAGTCTAAAGCCTACTCTCAGCAAAGGGTAGGCTAATCGGAGCTACGCTGAGCGAGCTGTGGTCCCGCAGAGTTGAAAAAAATCAGAAAACGCACGAAATTACGAAATCCAGCAAAATGTACATCTCTTTTTGGGCCAGGGACACAGTTCCACTCAACCTGGAGCCGTAATTTTGGCTACAGTGTATGTTGAGAACCCCTAGTACATGCTCAAACCGTCATTTTGGTTGTAGCTTCAATTACTGAATTTTAGTGAATATAAAGATACGACACTTTTTTTTTTTTTTTGGTAAAGAAAAAAACTTCCGTTTTGACCTCCCATTTTTTGTGGGCTGAAAGAGGAGTGTGAGAGGAGTTCCCACAAAAAAAAATTAGGCCTTGAAATTACTTCCCCTAGGAGTTATTCAGGTTTGATTTTTTTTTTTTTTTTTTTTGTATTTTTTTTTTTTTTTTTTATAGCCATGTAGGTACTCTAAGGACTCCATTTTTGGCGAGGAGCCCGAAAAACGACTTCATTTTGGCCAAAAAGCAAGGGAAATGGCCCAAACGCGACTTCCGGTTTTTAGGGGGCGTTTTGACCTCCCATTTTTTGTGGGCGGGAAGAGGGGTGTGAGAGGAGTTCCCCCAAGAAAGGACAGCCTTCTAGTCCATTTACTTTAGGAGTTAAACGCACCCCTAGTTTCAACATTTTTAAACGATTGGACCTCCCCCCTGCCTAGGGGGAGGGGACTTCGGCTAACCTTTTCTCAGGGTCTACTCTCCTATAGGAGGGCTACATGCTCCAATTGAAATTATAGCTCCAGGTGGTCCAGGGGAGTTAATTGACAACCCTAGCTGAAATTTGCACTAGGTTCTGCCGCTTGTGTACCGTTCACCCATGTTGAAGGGCTAAGTTGGAACTAGGGTTAGGAAGTTAGACATGTACTCTTATGTAGTTTTATGCGCTGGTCCCGAATATGGGCGGGGCTTCCGCCGGAAGTGACCGGAAGTGGGTGTAAATAGGCTTTGAACATGGCATTTTGGCCAACCCTAGGCTGTTTTGCATATGGGTTGTTGGGGGGGTGTCATATGAGCATGAATTAGGCCAATTGGAGTCGTTTGGTGAAACGGCTAAGAGATTTTTTTTTTTTTTTTGTATGGGAAAAGTACTTAGGTTTTTTTTTAACCCTAGGAAATTGTATTTTAGCATAGCACAAATACTGACATAGTATTCCCCCGGACATGGTGCACATCATTCCCAACAATTTCTAGTTCCGATACGCTCCGTATATAATTCATATCAGTTAAATATCAAAGTCAAAATATCACTTAGTGTTATATCTGTACACCATATTCCATCATATATGCTTAAATGACAAAGAGTGATGATATGCTACAGATATGGTCATATTCTAGCCATATACTGAGTCCACATATTTCAATATATGGCACAAGGGCATATTCGGATATTTTATTTACTGTGTATGTAACATTAGGTGTATCTGGGCACAGTATACTATATGGGGCAAATATGGTTCAGTATTTGACCTGGCATAAAGCGAATCTCCGGATACCTTCCAGATATTATCCAGATGAGTGCAGAATAAATAAATAAAATGTCTCTGGATTCATGAGGTTTTGGCTCAGTGATATGCCACAGATGTGGTCGTATTCTACCCATATCTGCTTAATGAGTCCACATATTTCAATATATGGCATGAGGTCATATTCGGATATTGTGAGGCTAACACATGATGTACCTGGAAATTGTATTTTAGCATAGCACAAATACTGACATAGTATTCCCCCGGACATGGTGCACATCATTCCCAACAATTTCTAGTTCCGATACGCTTCGTATATAATTCATATCAGTTAAATATCAAAGTCAAAATATCACTTAGTGTTATATCTGTACACCATATTCCATCATATATGCTTAAATGACAAAGAGTGATGATATGCTACAGATATGGTCATATTCTAGTCATATACTGAGTCTACATATTTCAATATATGGCACAAGGGCATATTCGGATATTTTATTTACTGTGTATGTAATATTAGGTGTATCTGGGCACAGTATACTATATGGGGCAAATATGGTTCAGTATTTGACCTGGCATAAAGCAAATCTCCGGATACCTTCCAGATATTATGCAGATGAGTGCAGAATAAATAAATAAAATGTCTCCAGATTCATGAGGTTTTGGCTCAGTGATATGCCACAGATGTGGTCGTATTCTACCCATATCTGCTTAATGAGTCCACATATTTCAATATATGGCATGAGGTCATATTCGGATATTGTGAAATATAAACACATTATGTATCTGGGCTGTTTTGCATATGGGTTGTTGGGGGGGTGTCATATGAGCATGAATTAGGCCAATTGGAGTCGTTTGGTGAAACGGCTAAGAGATTTTTTTTTTTTTTTTGTATGGGAAAAGTACTTAGGTTTTTTTTTAACCCTAGGAAATTGTATTTTAGCATAGCACAAATACTGACATAGTATTCCCCCGGACATGGTGCACATCATTCCCAACAATTTCTAGTTCCGATACGCTCCGTATATAATTCATATCAGTTAAATATCAAAGTCAAAATATCACTTAGTGTTATATCTGTACACCATATTCCATCATATATGCTTAAATGACAAAGAGTGATGATATGCTACAGATATGGTCATATTCTAGCCATATACTGAGTCCACATATTTCAATATATGGCACAAGGGCATATTCGGATATTTTATTTACTGTGTATGTAACATTAGGTGTATCTGGGCACAGTATACTATATGGGGCAAATATGGTTCAGTATTTGACCTGGCATAAAGCGAATCTCCGGATACCTTCCAGATATTATCCAGATGAGTGCAGAATAAATAAATAAAATGTCTCTGGATTCATGAGGTTTTGGCTCAGTGATATGCCACAGATGTGGTCGTATTCTACCCATATCTGCTTAATGAGTCCACATATTTCAATATATGGCATGAGGTCATATTCGGATATTGTGAGGCTAACACATGATGTACCTGGAAATTGTATTTTAGCATAGCACAAATACTGACATAGTATTCCCCCGGACATGGTGCACATCATTCCCAACAATTTCTAGTTCCGATACGCTCCGTATATAATTCATATCAGTTAAATATCAAAGTCAAAATATCACTTAGTGTTATATCTGTACACCATATTCCATCATATATGCTTAAATGACAAAGAGTGATGATATGCTACAGATATGGTCATATTCTAGTCATATACTGAGTCTACATATTTCAATATATGGCACAAGGGCATATTCGGATATTTTATTTACTGTGTATGTAATATTAGGTGTATCTGGGCACAGTATACTATATGGGGCAAATATGGTTCAGTATTTGACCTGGCATAAAGCAAATCTCCGGATACCTTCCAGATATTATGCAGATGAGTGCAGAATAAATAAATAAAATGTCTCCAGATTCATGAGGTTTTGGCTCAGTGATATGCCACAGATGTGGTCGTATTCTACCCATATCTGCTTAATGAGTCCACATATTTCAATATATGGCATGAGGTCATATTCGGATATTGTGAAATATAAACACATTATGTATCTGGACATTGTATTTGACCATAGCATAAATACTGACTTAGTATTGCCCCGGACATGGTGCACATCATTCCCAACAATTTCTAGTTCCGATACACTCCGTATATAATTCATATCAGTTAAATATCAAAGTCAAAATATCACTTAGTGTTATATCTGGACACCATATTCCACCATATATTCTTCAATGACAAAAAGTGATGATATGCTACAGATATGGTCATATTCTAGCCATATAGTGAGTCCACATATTTCAATATATGGCTTGACAGCATATTCGGATATTTTATTTACTGTGTATGTAACATTAGGTGTATCTGGGCACAGTCTACTATATTGGGTAAATATGGTTCAGTATTTGACCTGACATAAAGCATATCAAAAAATCTCCACATATGCGCATTATATGATCCAGATTCTTGCAGAATCAAAAAATGACTAACTCCGGATTCTGGGGTATTTCGCGCAGTGTATGTAAACCTTTTTTGGTTTTGTCCTGTGTTACACTAACCTGACGTTGCCAGATGGATGGGTTTGCTTCACATTCTGTTTCACAAACTGTGGAACAATGCCGCCCCCGTCTGGCGGAGTCAGGCTAGTGTTACACACCTTTTGGTCTGCAGTTTTCGAGTGCTTCTCAAAGGCCTATTCTAGAGACATTCAGCCACACCCACAATGTGGCCATATTTGGATGTTCCGTGGAGACTTTTGAGCTTCCACATGAGATACAGATGGCTCTGCAGCTAGCTATGATGGTGGCTAAGAAACTTATTCTCTTGACCTGGAAGTCTACCACTCCACCCTGTTTTAAACGATGACTCAATGAGATGTTGTACATTATACAAATAGAAAAGCTACGTCTCTATAAACCAAATACACAGAGCAGATTCCAGGAAACTTGGGGGCCCTTCTTAGCACACTGTCATATCATTTAATTTTCATAGTCATTTAATTTTCATATACTGTCTCCTGTTTAAATACATGTCAGAGTGGGTGTGATATTGGATTGATTGATTTATTTATTTATTATGCTTAAACATGTTACCACTGGGATAACATTGACAGCCTGGCAGCCAGCTGTGTTTTGTTGTTTTGGTTGTTGTTTCTTTTTTGTCTAGGTGACACTTGAGGTTGTGTTGTGTTAGTTTGTTTTCACATTGTATGTCTATTCACTATTGTAAAATTGAAAACGGTAAATAAAATAAAAAATAAAAAAATCTCCACTGCAGTCATAGCATGTCCGTCCTTGTATCAAGAGCTCTACAACTAGGCTAAATAGTAGAATGTCTGCCCCATACATTCACACCTATATCTACTCAAAAAAAAAAAGTAGGAGAGTAGCAAAACTAACACAATAAGTACAGTGAATATATAAATAAAATAATTTACACAAATACACACACGCACCAAAAAACATTCTGATATTATCCAAGAGACTGGCTATCAAAACAAGTTATCACACAAGATTATGCAAATATATGGCTCCAGAAAATAGTGGATGACCCCTGGGAGTTACACCCGCCTGGTCTGGAACACAGGTCTCCAAATATGTGACACACACACACACATCGCTCTCGGCTTGTGTCTGTGTCAAACCAAATGAATGACTTCAAAACTGTTTAGTTTTGATATACTGATGTTCTAATCATACAAAGCTGGTTGAAAATTAGCGGGGTGTTTTAAGTTCACACCCTCCCTCTGCAAACACCCCCCCCCCCCCCCCGAAGGCCACAGTGCACCAAGGAACTCAAGAGCTCCTAACTTCATGCAGAAAAATGTTTATAAAGAGCTTCTAAATGTGGGGAAATGGCGGTGGGGGGGGGGGGGGTAAATTGGTTCAGACAGGACAGTTTCCTTCATTCTATAAGAGGATAGGATGTCAGAATAAACAGACATCAGGTTCAGACATCCTTGCTCAGCCACCCCAGTCAAAATGATATCACTGCTCATGTGTTTATAGTCAGAAATATGTATTGCTTTTACTTTTAATCTTAGGAAAGTTCACTAAGAAATGTGTCTTAAGCACAGAATGAATTATATTTTTTGCCTTGCAGTGATATGAAGAAACTTTCAAATGAAAGACAACTGGATGGACAAACCTGTCTGTTACGCAGAAACCCACACATGCATTGCAGCCACACAGAGGCTGGTGAAATACTGTTTAACCCAGATAAGGCATGTCCTTTCCTCAAAGGGGCAGCTTTTAGCACGGCATCCATCTTGTGTCATCGTCGCTGGTCAGGTGGCCATCTTGCATGTTTTTTTGGGGGGGATGGGGGTGTCATATTGAGGAAACTCCAGGGGAACACAGGGAGAACAAGCAAAATCCACACAGAAAGGCCATTTTGACAAGAGGCACAAGGGGGGGGGGACACACCCTCCCAGGTGGGAATCGAACCCAGGACCTTCTTGCTGTGAGGTGACTTGAGCTACCACTGTGCCACCATGCACTGGTGCTGACCACATGTGAGACAGAGTGGCCATTTTGGGAGGTCAACCAAATTTAAAAGTATTCTACCCAAGTGAAATATTGATTTTTTTGATCGATGGTCAACGTGTACAACAAAGACAAGACTGAAAGAATCCAAAGCAAAGTATGTAGAAGACACATCCGAGGACATAGTCACTCAGACGAAAAGTACATTGCTATTGAGCAGCTATAGTCTAACTGTAAGGAGTGGTATATTGAGTTTGTGCTGACCAAATAAGCCTACCATTGAGCCTCTTCAAGTAAGTCTCACTGAACGCATTCGTATTGTGCTCCTCTTTTATCGCTAGCCATTGATTAGGGGATTTCCTTTACCAGAAATGGGCAACTCTTGCGTTTACCTCTATAATGACAGTAAAGTGTTTACATCTTTCCTTTTTGTGCACTACAAATACCAGTTCAGAAGCTTTACGTTGTTCAAAGAATACACCTTTTATTAAAACAAAAATTAAACAGTTAAAAAAGACACAAGTATTAAAAGTAGTGCAGTCACTGCCTGGTAAAGGTGGTATGGTCCCCAGGCCTGAGACGGTCTCTCCAGGCAGTGGCTGCAGCTTCTCCTCCCCCCGCATGCCTGGTAAAGGTGGGATGGTCCCCAGGCCTGAGACGGTCTCTCCAGGCAGTGGCTGCAGCTTCTCCTCCCCCCGCAGCACCTACAAAAAGAGAGTTGCATCATTACTGATCCAGTCAAAAGAAGCAGCTTCTGGAAACCCTTTGCAGTCACTGTATGAATGCACAAGGCTTGGAAAAGTAATTGGATTTTGTGAGACACTATTAAAAAGTTGTGGAAGACAGCATAGCCTACCGTGTGCAGGGAGGAAGACCGCATAGCCTACCGTGTGCAGGAAGAGCCACTGCTGTGGGGCCGGGGGGCAGCTGAGGGGCGACCCTCCCTCTGGCGTTCCGCACCTCCTCCAGCAGGAGCGCCAGAGGACCGAAGTCGTGCCTGCAGACCGGGCAGTCCACCATAAGGCCCTGGCCTATGAGCCCCTGGTGGTCCACCCACTGCTTAATGCAGCGGCGGTGGATGTTGCCACCACACCCGAACCTGCTACAAAGGAAAGCTCAGAATCAAGGATGGCAAAAACTAGAAACACATGCCTTGCGGTTGTATGCCTCAGCCAAAAAGTCCAAGTTTCAGTCTACATCAAGCACAAACACCTTGAAGCCCGCACGGTGCAGTGGTGTAGACATTCAGCCTTTATGGTACTTGAGGCAATGTTTGGGGGGGTACCTGAACATGGCATATAGTTTAAACATGGAAAATGTTCCGACCCCTAAGCCTAGCATGGCTCCCGACCGTCGAAGCCACGTCCACTCAGTTGTGAATTTCTGAATGAGATTATGAATTGACGATGCCGTTTGAATATCAGGCTAATAATTCCTCTCAAAACATCAAAATTGTGAGCTTTTTAGTTACAATTTAGAAGTTTATTTTAGTGAGCAGCCGCCCGGAATGGGCCTCCATATCCTACATGAAGTGTACTGAATCACAGTCTGACCACGCTCCGGCACTCACCTGCAGTACGACAGCGGCTCCAGTGTGCCCAGCAGCCCCTCGGTGCAGATCGGACACACATCGTGGGCTTCGATGGCTCGCCTCGGCACAGCGCCGCGACCCGGACTTGGCGGTCTCGGGCTTCGCGGTCGCCGGCCTGGGCTCTGCTCTCGAGGGGGGCTTTGTGGTCTCGGCGATGTCGGGGCAGCGCCCGGGCCTCGCTGCGCCGCAGCCGCCACACGCAAGGGCGCAACGCGACCTGCCAGGGCCGCGTTGCCGGGGCCGCGTCTCCGAAGAATCGCCGATATTTGGCTTCCACAAAGCCCCCTCTGGAAGCAGTCTATAGAGCATAATCATTTTAAAGCAATCTCAATATTTATGTCAGTTCTTTGAAAATGACCAGCGCTGGTTGTTAGCGCAATTGTTTGGAGTAGATATAGCTCTGGGTTGGCTTACACGTCAAGCTCTGTAGTATGAGACAACTAAGTTTTGCAGTCATTAGTTTGCAGTTATTTAGTTTATCAGAGTTATCCATAACTCTAATCTCAAAATAGTCAAGTAAATGAACGCCTGCCAAACAGGTTTTAGTACATAGTTTGTAGTGATACAAAGCTGGTTGAAAATCTGTGACTGTTCCTTTAATTAACCAGACATATTTCAAGCAATTAACCCAAAGCCCCATGACTTTTACACATAGGAACAGGAAGTGCCAATGCTCTGGACTCTTAAAAATCTACTTTACAAAACTATTTCAGAAAATCAGAAAACTTATTGATCCGAGGGGAAATTGGGATCATCATGACACGATTACTGGATTTAAAATGGAAAAAAGTCTACAATTCATATATTCAACTTACAGCGGTCGTTGATCGGGAGTTGGAGTTCCCGCATCAAAACCCTGTAATGAAATGGAAAAGAGTTAGAAAGCCTTTCTAGCGTTGGGCTAATTTGATTGAAATAGATTGCGAGGCGTTTAGACTAGCAACTGCCATCTTAACAACCTAAAGCCATTAGATCTTCAGGCAAATATCACAGGTGGTTCTCTACTTAACCCCATGAAACTGTACACTTCCAACCAAGTGTGTGAAGAATGAGATTGGTTGGTTTGCTAAAAACATACTTCAATATCATCATATTGTGTCATACCAGCAGATGTGCTTGCATGGCTCAAGCTCCCGGAGGAACACAGGACAGGTACAGATGTGCGGGTCGCCCAAAGACACCTGTTAAGAAAATGCATCAATACAGGTATTTTATACGACCTGTTGAAAAAGTAGACTCAAAGCAACAAAACCTCATCTCCAAAAATCAAGATTTTTTGTATGGTATTTTGGTTAAATACCTATATGGTCTTGTGCTTAACAAAAAGTTTATGAAAACGGCCAACCTTGTGTTCAGCAAGAGGACCTTCACAAAACGGCACTACCGATATGAGCTATGGTGAGTTTTCTGACATTTGTAAAAATCATTCACTCTTCCAAAAAGTGGTGTTAATTTGTGAAGATTATCTTGATCAATACAAGGTTCAGTTTCAGAAGCTTGTTAACCAGAGCTTTTTCAGCCATTTAACCTGAAGCCATGACTTTTGAGATTAGGGAACCGGTATTGCCAACATCCTGGTCTCACGCAGGTCTTAGGACTCTTCCTGTGGTACTCAATGCAGCATGAAATGCAGAGTAATTACCCTGAAGGTCCTGTCCTGTGCCTGGTCTTTCAGGAGGAACGCTGTGGGGCCATAGTGTCGAACGATGAAGGCATTCAAGACTTGGGCTTCGTCTTGATGCCTTCTCAGTGCCTCGCTAGCAGCGTTCCTCCACATGGTCCTCCGGGACATCCTGTCCAGGCAGAATGAAGTCAAGTCATTATTTCATGATGACTTGAGTAGACTGCCAAAGTCACACCTTCCACATTCAGCATATGCACAGAGATTTCATTTTACCCATAGACAAGCGTTGTACTGAGTCCCAAGCAATGCAGACATCTTTAAAGTCATGAGATGCACTCGGACCAAAATTTAAAAAGTTAAGCCTACAAGACTTCCATTTTGGTCCAAGTGAAATGTTATGTTTCTCCTGATTCCATTCTAAATACACACTGTAGCTGAATCAGTTCATTTGACCAAGTAAAACTAAGCATTTGAAATCGCTGTGCATATGCTGAATACGGAAGAAGGCGTGACTTTGGCACTCTGAATTATTAAGCTGTCGTCTTCATTGTGAACAAAATGGTTAGTAAAGGATTTTTAATTGACGATATGTGCCTATGTGAAGTGTTCAGTAGAGCAGGATACTAGACATTTTTATTCATGTCAGTCATAACGTCACTCACATAGTTTGCTGCTTCTCCAGCTGAAAGTTATCCAGACAGGACCGGCTCTGCCTCTGTGAGCAAAGATTAGACTAGACAAAGAGTCTAGTCTTAATAGACCATATTAAAACAATTATCTTAGCATTATGAGCATTGGGCAGTGATTCAGTCAAACATGAAGGTTTGTAAATTAAACGGTAATCACCATAAGGCATGACAAACAAATGAAGACAATTATGTTGTTGTTCACACAAGCACAAACTCAATAGTGCTAGCCAGACAAACACATGCGCGGCCATTCTTTCCACAAAGGCAAAGATATAGAACATTCCTGAAAATATAAACAGGTGAAAGGACTTACACTACTGAAGTGACTTTTTGGAACACACACTCTGGGGAGGAAGAAACAAGGGGTAAGTCACATGTGTTAAGCAGTATAATCACTGGTGCATGGCTTGACTGAAAACAAGTATGGTGTAGTCTGGTGTAAACCACCAAAGTGGACTAGGCCTACCTGTTTGAGTGGTTGAGAGAGGAACTAGGCCTACCTGTTTCAGCGGTTGAGAGAGGGTCAGAGACAGAGTGTAGTCACAGCCAGCTTATGTAGGCTACAGCTGAGACCTGCACAGGTGTAGTCAACGAGCACTGATTACTCCTCGGCTGCCAAAGTCACACCCACTTCCAGGTTAAGCATACAAACCAGGGGCTTCATCCGCCATTCATTTTTCCATCTACATTTCGTAAAATGCTTATAAAAATAGTTTTACTTGGTCAAACCCAAACGGTTCAGCTGTAGAAGAGACAGATATGTGGCGTGATACTGAAGTATATAGGCCATAGGCTGACATGAAGTTGCCTGAAAAGCATGTTGCAGAATAGAAAATATTGAATACAGAGCCATATTCATTGCTTTTATAACTATTTCAATGCTTTTGGAAGAGTTATGTCATTTGTAACATGTATATCTAAATAAGTAGTGTTTAGAAGTTAAATTCCCAGTAAAAAGTCAAACTCTAACTGTTATGTGGGCAAAACATGCAGAGTGCCTGAATATTTCATAGAATTGTCTCATAAATGGTGCGTTTTAGTGTATTTTGATCAAATTTACAGTTACAGTTGTAGTCAAGGAGTATGGCAATAGCAGCATTATTATTTGTGGCATCTTGATATATATTGCCTTTTAAAATTAGATTATTCACTAGGCAAGGTTGAAAATATTGTTTTCACTTTATTGCATCTCCATTTACTCTGGAATAGTAATAGATGCAGGTTTACTTGCACGTGATTGATATTCCATAGATTCTCACATTTCAAACAAGACCAGACATAGGCCTGATGGTTGAGAAGCCACCCTGATTTATTTGGGGTATATGTTTGTCTAGGCAAGAGAACACCCCCAAAGCAGCCTGGGCTAATGAGGTTAAAATAACCTTACAATTTCATTAATTTATATTAATTATTGTGCTTGCTGACAAGCAAGGCACAATCTTGAAATCCCACATACTTATTATTATTATTTTTCTTATATCTGCCAAAAAGTTTGTCGCGTAATAACTCCCTCAATTTTTGCGCCACATAGACATGCCAGACCTCAAAATGACCGCCTCATTGAGGACATGTATGCTATGACTTTGCTAAGGGTTTGTGAAAGCAGTGTGGCCGCAATTCGCCATTAAGCGCCATTTTTTTCCCCATTGACTTGCATGGGGTTTGGAAAAATCTTGCAAAATCTTGCAGTAAATTAGCTGTAATTCAGAAACCATAACGACTACAGCTACCAAACTTGGTAGGGAGGTGCACGGAGGGGTCTTTTACTATCCCCGAAAAAATTGCACCAATTGACCATATGGTGGCGCTATAACAGCCCTCCTTACCTTTTGCTCGATAACTTTTGAACCGTAGGGTTTATCATCAAAATTCTTTTTTCCCTGGATTCCTTGGGTCCTCCCGCATCTACTCAACTAGGCCACGCCCATTTCCGTCTGACTAGATTTTCCGCCATTTTGCATTTTGTCCAAAACAGTTTTTTTGCCATTTCTCCTTGAAATGTTGTCCAATCTTCACCAAACCAACGCACACATCATGTTGGGAGTGTCCTGCACAACACTGATTTGGAAGTAAAAAA
The DNA here is from genome assembly GCF_964638095.1 of Poromitra crassiceps. Classification (NCBI taxonomy): domain Eukaryota; kingdom Metazoa; phylum Chordata; class Actinopteri; order Beryciformes; family Melamphaidae; genus Poromitra; species Poromitra crassiceps. The sequence continues at coordinate 53,548 of NW_028151608.1, read as the reverse complement.
AAAAAACACACCATTGCGATATAATCCACTTCCAATCTTCTGTGGGTGGGGCCTATTTCACAAAAATCGTCCGATGCTAACCAAACTTGCTACAGGTGTGGAGGGATGTACTCTGAGCCTATATCAGAAGTATTTTGTCATTTAGCCTTTAGGGGGCGCTATAGCAGCATTCAGTGCCTGTCCCTTCTAAATGGTTTTATTTTGAAGGGCGGCAGGAAGTGCAGATTCATTCTCATTATGGCCAGCCTTCCTTCTTGTATGACACGCACGCACGCTATTCTACAGACAACAGACATACCTATACATGTATTACAAGTGTTATATCGCTCATGGTCTCACTCTCATACATTTTACATATTATCTTTTGAGCAGCTGCAGCTCTTCTCTGTTAAAAAACACATGCAAAAAGTGTACTGGAAGCAGGAATCTAGTGTGATTTCACCAGATAAATATAGCTTAACAGTAACTCTGAGCAGGAGTGTTGCATTCTGGGTACAGAGAATCATATAGACAAAAAAAAACATTAAAGTCCCTGGAAACCAGAAATATTTCTTTATTATTTAGCATTTTGAGTTCATCACATCACAGGATCCTATGTTAATAAGCCACCAGCCGAATTTGAACGATGATGAACGTCGCAAAGTATATAAATTTAGGTTTGACAGCCATGGCAAAACTCATGAGATTTCATTATTTTTTAGAGTGTACTTTCTCCCGCGGACTGTGTGGGCGTGTCCAGTCTACAGCAGGGAAATTTCTGTCTCTCGGAGAGCGCGAGAGAGAGGGGGGGAGGGAAACGGAGAAAGAAAGAAAGAGAGATGAGTGTCGGTGTGTGCACTGTGCACACACCGCGTGTGTGTGTGTGTGTGTGTGTGTGTGTGTGTGTGTGTGTGTTCGCGCGTTGCTCCGCGGCTCTGAGAGGAAGAGATCTCTGTCTGTTCTTTGCCCCCACAGCGTGTCTGTCTCCCACTCTGTGCTCTCTCTCTCTCTCTCTCTCTCTCTCTCTCCTCTCTCTCTCTCGGGACTAGTGAGAGAGAGAGAGAGAGAGAGAGAGAGAGAGAGAGAACAGCATAGCGCTCGACACAGCCTGGTGACGCAAAGTTACTCACACACACACACACACACACACACACACACACACACAGTAGGGCGAGTTGCGCGCGTGTACAAAGGTTATATAGAGCTTATGACGTCATAAGCTCCTGCATTTTAGCACCTCACGCACTGCTCTCTTCAATGAGGAAGTACTTTGTAGAATCTTGTAGAAAAGTGTCGATTTTAAGGCTTTGGGTTGAAAGTAATGTATAATAATTTCTGAGGCAGACAGTTACTAACACAAGACCCTAAATAACATAGTTAGAACGTTTTTGTGGATTTTGGTTTCCAGGGACTTTAAATTAGCTGTATCTCAGAAACCATATGAGGTACAGCTATGAAACTTGTTAGGGAGGTTCACAGAGGGGTCTTTTACTATCCACGAAATAATTGCACCAATTGACAAGATGGTGGTGCTATAACAGCCCTCTTTATGTTTTGGTTCATAACTTTTGAACCGTAGGGTCTATCATCAAACTTTTTTTTCCCCTGGATTGCTTGGGTCCTTCCGCATCTACTCATCTAGGCCACGCCCATTTTCGTATATCTACATTTCCCGCCATTTTGCATTTTGTCCAAAACTGTTTTTTTGCGATTCCTCCTTGAAATTTGGTCAAATCTTCACCAAACCAAAGCACACATCATGTGGGGACTGTCCTGCACAACACTGATTTGGAAGTTTTGGAAAAAAAACGCACCGTTGCGATATAATCCACTTCCAATCTTCTGTGGGTGGGGCCTATTTCACAAAGATTGTCCGATGCTAACCAAACTTGGCACAGGTGTGGACAGATGTACTCTGAGCCTATAGGAGAAATATTGTGTTGAAGGTGGGGACTGGGACTTTTCCACTGGGAAACACCCACGTCCCAGGTGTCTGGAAGGCAGCATTAGTCCCCCTAATTGCATGGGCAGGGACCTTGTAAGCCAGGCGGTGCATGGCGGGGACAGCAAGCACAATTACATTTTCGTTAGGAAATGTAGACCATCTAGTTCAGATTAATTTGCCCGTTAATTAATGGTGAATCCCCTTAAAATTAATTAAGAGAGTTATTAATGGAGGTGATCTCATTAACCTCCTTAAACTCTTCCAGATCCGGGGGATGCGGAAACTGTCTGTGCTAAAAATAATAATAATAAAAAAAAAAAAAAAAAATGAAAACCCAGGCATCATAGTAAATCAATGTGATGTGAGTTGTCTCACTATGTAACCACAAAAATAAAATCAACTAAAACCATATTAAAACCATCTTTCTATGGGCCAACGATAATAGTGCAACACAAACCAGAAACAAATTGCCAGATACAGGCGGTGAGATATGACGAGTCTCACACTGGATGACAAAACTGACCAGTATGGTTCTACCTGCTGGATGTGTTGGGCTCTTTCTAAGGATCTGTGCTTCACACTGGAGCATGAGATCTGTGAGGAAATGTTCTGTCAGGTGCAGGGATGTATTACCAAGCGGGCCTACCGGGCCCAGGCACAGGGGCCCAAGAGCTCAGGGGGCCCATAACCCAGAGCCTTTTCACAGGGCCACTGTGGGACTCTTGCCTGGGATGAACTGATCCCTTTACACCAGTGATATGCTATTCAAAATAGTTGTCCAAGTCTAGATGAGGGTAAAAACCCACCTATATTGTCTCCATACGTTGTAACTCTCTTCCACTCTTTTCCTCGTTATCTCTCTCATGATTAAAGTCCTAAATTCCCACATCGCCCTGCTGTAAATTATCCATGTTTTATACATTTTTGAAACATGTGGTGCAAAAGAAAAAGATGAGAGGAAGTAGGAAGGAGAGGGTGATAGCAAAGGCAAGTATGAATGGACGAGGGAGAGTTTCAAGCAGAAGTCATGAAATTAAAAAGCGGAAGGGTGGATGAGAAGAAGTAACAAAGAAAGGAGATTGTGTGGTAAATGAGTTGTGACACTTTGGGGCCTCTTCTCCTTCCTCTATCTGCTTTACATCATCCTCAGGATATTATGACACACACTGCCTGCCTGGGTGCACAGATAGCAAATGGACACGCACACGCACACACACAAACTCAACTCTCAAAGAGTCTCCATATCGTAGTTTCAGTTGGCTAGGTCTCACCCTGGCACACAACCAGGCAGTAAGACAAATCAACCCAGAAACTGTCTCTTAATGGTCACCTTGTATACATTAGTGACAAGGCATTACACCGGAAGTCGAATGGTTAAATAAGATTGCTTTATGTAAACCTGTATCACTGCGCGAAATACCCCAGAATCCGGAGTTAGTCTTGCCAGGATATGTCAAATTATGACCCATATATGAGGAAATCTGGGTTGGATACTCTCCGACCACAACATTTTACAATTTCATATCTGGAGCATATCTTAACTCCGAATGGGACCACTTGATACCATCAGAATATGGAGTTTAGATATTTTCCCGATATGACTGCTGTCATATTTTGAAAGCCAACCACATCACATGTCTGGTGACAGCATATGGCAGGATACTACCGAAATGCCTCGCCCTGTGTGTGTTCAAATCCGGGAAGCAATATACGTGTCATATCCGTAGCAGGAAACTTTGAGATAGTATTAATATCCTTATGTCGGACATTCAAAGATATGATGCAAATCTGATCAAATTGACTGTCGATACTCACGGTTTCTGACTCATGTCCGGAGCATATCTTAAATCCGGATTGGGATCATTTTGACACCATCAGAATATGGAGTCCAAATGTTTTCTAGATATGACTGATGCCATATTTTGAAAGCCAAACACACCACATGTCTGGTGACAGCATATCACATGATACTACCGAAATGCCTCGTCCTGTGTGTGTTAAAATCCGGGAAGCAATATACGTGTCATATCTGTAGCAGGAAACTTTGAGATAGTATTAATATCCTTATGTCGGACATTCAAAGATATGATGCAAATCTGATCAAATTGACTGTCGATACTCATGGTTTATGACTCATGTCCGGAGCATATCTTAAGTCCGGATTGGGATCATTTTGACACCATCAGAATATGGAGTCCACATTTTTTCTAGATATGACTGATGCCATATTTTGAAAGCCAAACACACCACATGTCTGGTGACAGCATATGGCAGGATACTACCGAAATGCCTCGTCCTGTGTGTGCTAAAATCTGGGAAGCAATACGTCTCATATCCGTAGCAGGAAACTTTGAGATACTATTAATATCCTTATATCGGAAATTCAAAGATATGATTCAAATTTGATCAAATTGATTGTTGATATTCACAGTTTATGACTCATGTCCGGAGCATATCTTAAATCCAGAATCTGACCACTTTGACGCCAAGAGAATATGGAGTCCAAATTTTTTCCAGATATGACTGATGCCATATTTTGAAAGCCAAAACACACCACATGTCTGGTGACAGCATATCACATGATACTACCGAAATGCCTCGTCCTGTGTGTGTTAAATTCCGGGAAGCAATGTATGTGTCATATCCGTAGCAGGAAACGTTGAGATACTATTAATATCCTTACTCAGACATTCAAAGATATGATTCAAATCTGATCAAATTAAGTGTCGATACTCACAGCTTCTGACTCATGTCCGGAGCATATCTTAAATCCGGAATCTGACCACTTTGACACTACCAGAATATGGAGTCCAAATATTTTCCAGATATGACTGATGCCATATTTTGAAAGCCAAACACTAATGTATACACCACAGTATATCACATGATACTACCGAAATGCCTCGCCCTGTGTATATTAGAATCCAGTAAGCAATATACATGTCATATCCATAGCAGGAAACTTGATATACATGTAGTATCCATAGCAGAAAACTTTTAGATATGGTTAGAGTAATAGCCACATGTCTTGGATATTCTAGGATATGATTCAAATCTGATCAAAATTACTGTAAATACTCGCTGGTTATAACTCATCTTCGGAGTATCAACTTCCGGACTGGGAGCACTTTAAAATTGAGTCAATATATTGTTTTGGCAGTCACAATAGGACAGAATATCTTGTATAGAGATATAACTGTTATCTAATATCTATTCAGATGTATGTGTTGTCAGTTACAAGACTTGACAGATTATTATTAGAAAAATACTCTTTAAATTGTGTCTGATATATATTTTTTTCAACAAAATGCCCCAAATCTTTTCAAGTACACCTACTCATTGAAAAATACATAATCTATGAATCTTCAAATATAATTATTTTATTAACGCAATTTGAACATCAAATTCAATTCAACGTGGCAGTTATGAAACATACAAAAACAGTCAGAGTTCAAAATAAAGTCACCGCCAGGGTTTGTGAGCATTTTCAGTGATTTCCATGACCCACAGAATATTTTCTTCTATGACTATTAGAACACCAAATATCACAAAAGACAGAACAAAGCCTCTACTTCCATGAAAAAAAAAACAGTTTGTTTCTCCGTGCTTCCGTTCTTTAGTTATCGACACATGAATGTGGGTTGTTTTCACTGACACCGTGCGTCTCTCACCACAAAGCCGTGAAAACTGCCTTTTTGCACAGAGAGCGCACCGGGGTGGGTCACCCTCTCATCTTCTCTGTGAGAAGCTAGTGCTTCCTGCTACTTGATGTGTGGAGGTCTGGGAGCATATTAGATGGCTGAAATTTACACTATGTGAGGGTTTACAAATCGGATCACTGAGATTAACTATTAAAAAAAGAGAGGTTAGAATGTGTGAAGAACACTTCTCAACTGTGCTGTTTGTGAGATCTTGCAAATGAAAAATAATATTTTTAACATATCTACATACGATACATGAACAACAAGGAATGCTGGACAAAAACATATCCAACAATAACAAATAAAATAAAAAAGTTCCAAAAACAAAACATCCTCAACAGTCAAACAAACAAGCTCTTAGTTTTCCAACCCAGTCTAAAAGAAAATGTAAAATAGCAACGTTGGTCCACAGCCTAAAGAAGTTGCTATTTTACAATTTCGGCTCCCAAATTGTAAAATAGTAACTTTTTGGGTTCGGTTTTGAGACCCCCCTTCCGACTCCCAAAGGGAATCCTCTAACCTCTGACTGCTCTAACCTCTCCCAGACTATAACCCTAACCTCTCCCCAGACCCTAACCCTAAACTCTCCCACCCCTCAAAAACCTCCCACCCCTGTATAAACTCCCATTCAAAAAAGCTACCACTTTACAATTTGGGAGGCGAAATTCTAACGTTTTGGTTTGGTCAGTTTTGTTTTGGGTAGGTGGGAGATCCCTTCAAGGTCTCTGACCTCCACCTTCCGACCACTCTAACTTCCGACCTCAGTTACCCCTCTAACCTCAACCAGACCCTAGCCCTAAACCTAACCTCTTCCCAGACCATAACCTAACCTCGCCCACCCCTCAAAAACCTCCCACCCCCGTATGAACTGCCATTGAAAACAAGTTACCATTTTACAATTTTGGAGGCAAAATTCTAAAATTTCTAGCTGTGGACCAACACTGCTATTTTACCATTTTCCTTGAGACTGTGTTGATTTTTCAGCTGGAGCTTTCAGCTAGAGCACCCTCTTCCTCTGCCAGGTATGGCTGACTCCTGGATGCAGCAGGAGGTCCTCTGTTAGAATCTTGTCCAGAGGGGAGACGGTGATGAGTGGAGCGTGGCTCCACTCCCTTCCTCCTGTTCTCATCAAGGACCTTCTGGCAGGAGGTAACGATCGTGGTCAGACGTGGTGAGCGCCATTTTGGTGAGGAAAATATGTACCGTGACTTCTCCTCATCGCTTTCCTCATCACTCATCACATTTCCGTCAGCCCCTTTCAAGTATCTCAAGTCCTCTTGGCTCAGCACCTTCTCCCCAACTTTCACCCTCTTCTTAAAGAGCTATAAAGAGAGAGAAAAAACTGTGAGCTGCAGCAGTGGTCAAATTATGTTTTTATGCTGGCTTTGCAATGGCAAATCTACCAAATCTAAAGGAGCATTTCTTTCCATCCAGCACAAATTATAGTCTGGTAAGTCGGCACTAGTACCATTTTAAAGGTCCCATTCCGTGCAAAAGCTGTTTTTACTTGTAAATGCATATATACTGCTGTCAGCCCTCCCTGTAATGAGTGGTCACACGTTCAGAACTGCCACAGTTGGATTTGTCCCTATCCAGCGTCCCCCTGCAGTCTCCTCCAAGCCACACCCCCAAACGCGTCGTTTGCCCAGAGAGGAATCTGGAGAGAATATCGACGTCACTAGCTTCCTCCTGCATACTCGGGTCCCTCTCACACAAGCTACCTGCACCATTTAGTCTATAGCCACAAAATTAACACTTCTAGCTGGAGCGACGCCAACTGTACGTGATCCAGCAACTGCAGAGGTGCATTCGGTAAGTCTAGGCATTTTGAGATGTCCTCTTTAGCGTAGTACCGTTTAGTTAACGATAACTCGCAACCTAGCGTGCTGGTCCACAGACGCTAATCTGATTGGCCGCTGGGAGCCTGGGGCGGGCTCTCCCTCAGCGGCCAATGGGAACTGTTAGTTCTGAATATATTATAGAAACAGGCCGTTCTTGGGAAGCGACCAGATGAGGAAGTGAGAACTCCGTCACAACAAACGGGTTTGCTATATTTTCGACAGATTAATCCAGAATCATGTTTTATGGACCAGAGACACACGTTTTTAAGAGGTTACAGCTGCACGAATTGGGACCTTTAATACCTGTACATTTTACTGCGCTCTTTTTGCTTGATAGAGACAGAAAAAATATATATATTATGACTGTAATGGGACTGTCATATCAGCGCCTAAATTGGCTTCACACAGAGTCAAACACAATGTATAGACTAAATTCCAATGAAATTTAAATTGAATTAATGGTGTTAAACTTCTCCAATCTCCAGTTGGTTTATCCTGCCATCCCTATTCTGCACACACTGACTGCATAGTGCAGCATTAGGTACTGAGGCTATTTGGAAATGCAAGGTAGGAGAAGGAGAGCCAGCACACAAAAATGTCCTTTTGTTGGGTTTATTCCAGCTTAACACCAGGTACAGCACACGGACGTTTAAGCCTAACGGCCTTCTTCAGCGTGTTGCTGTGTCAGGCGGAAATGACGTTTAAATACACTGAGACCGGAAGTCCATTCAATAAACGAAATATCAAAATTCATATATAAATGCATATATAAAGGCCTGGTTCTGCTCTCCCACACAGTGGGGCTGACCAGACTATTGTTATTTATATATGCATACATTGTTGTATGTAGACATTTTCTTTGATAATGGAACGTGCGTGTTGTGTATTGCTTGGTTCTTGAATTCTTTATATACTGTAACTGAATTTTGATATTTCGTTTATTGAATGGACTTCCGGTCTCAGTGTATTTAAACGTCATTTCCTGACACAGCAACACGCTGAAGAAGGCTGTTAGGCTGAAACGTCCGTGTGCTGTACCTGGTGTTAAGCTGGAATAAACCCAACAAAAGGACATTTTTGTGTGCTGGCTCTCCTTCTCCTACCAAGTATCTCCTGTGCCGTGCACCGAAACTTTAAAAACACCGGTGAGTGTGCTCGCTACTGGCTTATTGCCAGTTTGTTTGGACATATTTGGAAATGCAAAACTGATCCGTGCAGTTAACTAGCCATCATGTAACCAGGTTAAATTATGTTAACATTAGTGGCTCTCTCCAGTCCTGCTACAGCGCCAAAATAAAGTGTGTAAATAGGTTTGGCTTACCAAAACTACATTCGTGGAATTAGGCATTTTAATTGATAACCATGTGGCAATGCATTGAATTGAGATTCAATATAGATTTGTGGCTTCCACGGGAAGATATACTCACCCTATCACGCCGGCTTGTAAGGAGCTTTCTCCGCATAACGGCCTCCTTGGTTGTTCCCTCCTGCAGCTTTGCCTGGCTCTTCAGGTTTTCATAAGCCCTGTTGCAGGCTTCTGGAAATAGATAATAAAACAAAATTGACAAATTATCGGTGACAGTAGAGTGTTTAGTTTTTAACTTGTCACTTAGACTTTCAGAAGTAAGGGTGTATTCACACCTCTAGGTTGCTTGCTTTGTGTTCAATTTGGGTACTTAATTGATACAATTGTTGCATTTGTGCGTGGGTTCGTTTGTGTTCACACAGCCACAATGAAACGGTCCAAATAGTATTGCCAAGCCTCCTGGATTGGCCAGGAGACACTCCGATAGGCCAATAGCCTCTCGGAATAGAAAAGATAATTCCCCAAGATTTTATGATTATAAGAATGCGTTCTGTTAGACCTACATTGTAGTCTACATCGGGTGTGCGCCGTGCGAGGAGAGAGAGAGAAAGTTATTTATTTATTTACTTAAGCTATCGGGTAATTTGGAGATATAAGATCAAAGACCCTCGCAACTTCTGCTATTACTATCACAAAGACTTTAGAGAATTATGAATAATAAACACCTGTCCTGTCAGGAATAAAATATTAATAATATAATAATAATAATTTAATAATAGCCTACGGACATTTTGAGGAAGACATGCAATCAGTCTGATTGTTCCAGACAATCTTATCACAAAGAAGGCTGGCTCTGATTACCACGACTTGTTTTCATTTGGAGACCAGAGGTAAGTTGCCGTTCGTCGAGTTCAAACATGATGTTGCAAAAATCCCCCAAAGTTTATCCATGCAAACGCTAGTTTCACAAGCATTCAACTATTAAAATGTCTCGCAACTGATGATTTCTCATCCTGATTGCGTATAGAGCATTTGTGTTCAGATTCTGGTTTTTAACTAGCGTTTTGTTTTGCCTACATAGTATAAATTACATGGGCATTTCAACAGGTAAACAACATATCTAGTGTTACATGTGATTCTGCCTCTGACCTTAATGTTCACACCAGAACTCGGATGCGTGAAATGATTACCTTTGAGCATGGCATAACAATGTCCCAATTATAGCAAGGAAAATTACCAGAAGGAATAGAACGAGAAACAAAGAAAGTGAGTGGGTCTCTTGGGCAGATCTGACTTTACTAAAATATCTCTTAAATTGGAGGACCTCTTATAAAAGTATCTGGGTGAAGTTTGAAAAGCATTAGATGTGAAAGTCACTTTCCAGTATGTGCCAATATCTACTCAATACTTCTTTGACTGACTTAGATAGGCTATAGGACTATAGGTGGACACAAATGCTAGGCCCTGAGAAGAGGTGTCTCTGGAATTAGATTTAAGTAAATCATACTGCTGCACTTGTCGTACTCTGTTGAGATGGTTCTCCAGTAAATCATCCCCATATCCCCTCGACTTAAAATTAACACCAAGATTTTTAGCATATAACTCAAAAGAATCACAAATACGTTTAATCCTCAATAATTGACTTATGGTAGACTTCTCTTTAATGCTGGAGAATGAAAACTTTTGAATTGTAAAAAAGTATTTATATCGGTTTCCTTTCTGTAAACCTCAGTATGTGTACAGAGGATCCATGTTTCTTCATCCAAAACATCCAAGAAAGAAATCTGTTCCAAATCATAACATAATGTAAACTTAATTGATTCCTTTCTTGAGTTAAAAAAAGCATGAAATAGTTTTATTTCTTCAGCATTACCACTCCAAATAAAAAATAGATTGTCTATGTATCTCCAATAGCTTTTAAAGGGATAGTTCTGTTTGTTTGAAGTTGGGTCCTATGTACGGCAACCATTTTAGGGCATCCTCGTCCGTCAGAGTATAGGCTATCGTTCCTCAGTCTAAAGCGTTGTCAGTTGTCATGTCTCCTATAGTAAACCGTCGAGTGTGCTCTGAAACACCTTCAGTCCTCACACGAAAACGCTGTCATTCCTCCTGCCTCACTTATCACTCAAACTAGCTGTCAGGCATCACTCCTCACGTCTCACACAAAAACGTTGTCGATCCTCCTGCAGACTAGCTGTCAGGCATCACTCAAACTAGCTGTCAGTCATCACATGAAAACGCTGTCATTCGTTGTTTTTGGTTGTTCTTCCGTGTAGAATGCCTCTGTGAAATGAGCAACAATTTCTTACAACTTCACTTTCGGTTGAGTGATTTTGCCTTCAAAATAAAAGCGTGTTGTTTTTTTTACAATAGATTAAAGTAGTAATCCATGAGACCCAACATAATTAATTAATCTGTTGGGTCTCATGGATTACTACTTTAATCTATTGTAAATAAAAGAAAACAGGCTTTTATTTTGAAGGCAAAATCACTCAACCGAAAGTGAAGTTGTAAGAAATTGTTGCTCATTTCACAGAGGCATTCTACACGGAAGAACAACCAAAAACAACGAATGACAGCGTTTTCATGTGATGACTGACAGCTAGTTTGAGTGATGCCTGACAGCTAGTCTGCAGGAGGATCGATAACGTTTTTGTGTGAGACGTGAGGAGTGATGCCTGACAGCTAGTTTGAGTGATAAGTGAGGCAGGAGGAATGACAGCGTTTTCGTGTGAGGACTGAAGGTGTTTCAGAGCACACTCGATGATTTACTATAGGAGACATGACAACTGACAACGCTTTAGACTGAGGAACGATAGCCTATACTCTGACGGACGAGGATGCCCTAAAATAGTTGCCGTACCTATGAGGTACTCTCATACAGTCAGTGCACTGGGTACAGCACTCTGGATGCATGCTGCAGCTGGAGTGCAGTTCTCCTATCTCGGATGCATCGAGAGTGCTTTACCCAGTGCACTGACTGTATGAGAGTACCTCATAGGACCCAACTTCAAACAAACAGAACTATCCCTTTAATAAACTTAGAATAGGGATTATCATTCAAATTATCCCATAAACAGAATTTGCATAATTTGGAGCCACCGGTGAGCCCATAGCTGAGTCCCGATGTTGAAGGTAGTATTGATCCTGAAACTGTCTGTCTGCTTGATAATCAAATTTTGCTGCAATACAAATGATTGAAGTGAGATGGACAGACTGGAAACTTTATTTAATTAGATAAAACAGATCTTCAAAAAGCCATTTTCCTTTGGGGACATAATTTGCAGTTGAAAAAAGGTAATAAATCATAATATATTGCAATATCGCAATACTCAATATATCGCAATACTAGCATATTGCAATATCGCAATACTATCGTATCATGACAAACGGCTTGATGCTCAGAACAATAGAGGTAGTGTGTGGACAATAGGTGCAAACGAAGTGCCGAACCATCAAATACGAGGTAATGTAGACATGGCCTAGGCAAGGCAAATAAATTTAGTAACCAGTAAAAGAAGGAATAAAGAAGAAAATTATAAAATAAATTTAGTGCCAGATCTGTATATATTTCTATTTTTTCTGTTCTGGAAAAATGACTGAAAAAATAATTTAAATAACCATTGGTTTTGGCCTTGGTGCCCTACATTTTGGCCACGATGCCCTAGGTATTGTAAATTTGTATCTATCAAAGGCCAAAGTGGCCTTGCACTAAAAATTACTTAATTCCACGGATTTCAATTTGTAACCGCTCCACCATGTGGTGGGTTATTAAGGAGAAGATAAAAAACACCATCTCTCCTTTGAATAAATGCATTCAAAGAAGAGTGCTGTTCAGATTTCAAAGTGGTACTGTTGATCAAATTAAAACAGCTTCGATAGCAGCGTCTATCTCGTCTGGTGGCTGCTGCCACTGTTGTTATTACTCCTCGGCACACTTGACAAAAACATGACCACAGCATTACTGGTCATGCTTAGTGTTGCACTGTTTATTGATGCTGATTGGATAATTGTTAGTCCCCCTCAGCACTCATTGGACAAGTTGTTTCTGATGGCACGATGCCAGAGCAGAAGCAGCAAAAACTCAACACAGTGGAGGGTGAATTCGAAGGTCTGGATTCCTTCAACTTAAACTTGGCTCTGATCAACACAATTACACTGATCTTACCAGTACAAGATCTGCATGTATCTCTCTCTGCATACAGCAGATAGTAGGGTTAACAAAATGTTATCCCAACACCCCCCCCCCCCCCCAATACTTACTTCTCATGAGCTGGATACTCCACAACTGCCCCTGCCCCATGTCAGTGATTGTCTGGATGACAGCTTTTGTCACCAGCTCGTTATGCGTTGTCCTGAACCTGGAAGCATAAGCATTGGCACTATTGGTAACAAATCATCTCACCATTCATTTAATCCAATAAATACATTTTTAGATCCCAATTCAAAGGTTTTATCAAAAAGTATTGCTTATGAGCTAACAGAAAATGAGAGTGATAATACAGGACAAAATAGACTATCAAATGAGTCTGACAGGGCGTTCACACCAAGCAACACTCAAGCAACGGTGAAGCCACAAGTTTCTTTTCGGCGTCCTTGTTAGCAGGCGAGGCCGTAAAAAACAGCTGCGCGCGTGCCACACTGAAACGATCGTTCAGGATTCAGTTCTATTTTCCAAGCGTGAAGCATGAAGCTGCCAGGCAGGAAGTCAATGAAAATTGTGGGCGGGGGGTCAATGTGCGCCGAGCGAGGCACAGAGGAACAGAGAGTGCTTCTTGTGTGATATGTTTAGTGTGAGCATAGCTTCAACGTGGCTTTAGCTTCAGCTCTGCTTCTGTTAAGCACCTGGTGTAATCCTGATTACTTGAGTCCGACTCTGAGTCCGGAGTTACTGAGCATGAGCCTGAACCCACATCTAGGTGAACACATGTATCTGCCCTTGCACGAAAATTATTGAATAATGTCAGGATATTAATATAGCTATACATATCTTATGGCAAATTATTAGGGCATATTAAAGAGAAACAAAAAACTGTCTTTATTAATTAGCAAGTCCGAGTCCTCGTCTCCAACTTCCAAGTCCAAATGCATGAATGCTCGAGTCCAAGTCCAAGTCATCAGTTCTCAAGTCCAAGTCAAGTCATGAGTCCTGAAAATGCGTCCAGGACTCAGATTCAACTACAACAGTGAAGGAAATACAGAGTGTGGGCCATAACAAATGTATGTGATAATCTGTCCCAATATTGGCAAATATGCAAAACAGGATTTGCCATAACATACTTGTCAGTTTGCTGGACTCTCCACTGAAGCTGTTCACCCAGGCTTCTGTGGGTTTGACGGACCAGGGTCTGCAAATGGCATACATTTGAAACGTAAATGTAATAATGAAGCCGAATTTAGTTTGGAACCCCAAACAATGACATCTTCTAAACATTACACACTCTGATTGGACCCTGCTTGCTAATTTCCACAGTAACAGACGATTCAGTTGCACAGATAAGCAGAATAATTGAAGTATATAACCTATCCTAACATACTTAACATTAAATTACTTCTTCCAATTTAATTAGAACAATACATACATCATTAGCAATATTACACAGCGGTAAACCTACTGGCAAATACACTATATGAAACAAATAAATTAGTCTGCATTCATAACTTGATGTGTGTTTCAGCAGCAGGCAGGAAGATTGGTGGACAGACAGCCTTCTTTCATGTGTAGCCCAATTATTTTTTTAAGTTTCATTATAAAGTGTATTTTTACATTTAAAAAAATTAAACAATAATTATACTATTTTCATTTGCACTTTTTTCTGTACAAGAACCAGGTTAAATAGGGTTACAGCTTTCAGTGTCTTACATCTGCATGTGAACAAAACTTCAGACACAATATGATTATCAAGTTATGTGAAGCGATTAATAGCATGGTATGATTATTTATATTGTATATATATTATAATATGCACTATTAGTTAATTGTATTGTACATAATATTACTCTGTAAATATGCAAATTGGTATACATACTATTAATGGTATATTATTAATAATTAATAATTTATACACTAGAACTATAAATTATATTTATTATGCAAGGTATGAATGTATTTGTATGTATATATATATATATATATATATATATATATATATATATATATATATATATATATATATATATATTTGTATATATGTGTGTATGAACATAATATATGGTTTATTGAGAATGTAAATAGTATAAAAGTGGAAGTCAATTGATTAAGAATGTGAACTGTGGACTGGGGGTATAATAAGTACAGTGTACTTCATCCTACTCCTTTTCGGACCTCGTTGCTGTCACGTATTCTGATTATTATTGTTTATTTTTTTATTTAATTTTTCGTTTTATTTTCTTTTTTTTTCACTTATAAATATATATATTTTGTAATATTGATACTACTTGTGTATATTACTATTTCTTTTTTTTTGAAAGTCTGAAATAAAGCTTTCATTCATTCATCAATTGATCATAGACACTGATAATGGCCACACTTACCGACAGCTCAAGAGGCACCTTTGTGCTGCTTCCCCCAATGCCGCTGCCAGTTCCCACCTTCTCGATTATGTCATCTATCTTTTCATTGATGCCATCTACTTTTTGATTTAGAAGCCTGATTTCCCTAAAAGGGGAGCACAACACACATTACGGGCCCTATTCTCCCACAAGCCTTCGGCGCTAAAACGGGCCTTAAACGCAAAAAAACGTGCCTTGCGCCTGTTTTGGGACGATATCAATATGGCTTTAGGCTGCCAAATGCGCTTTAGGCCGAATGGGCGTGGCGCAGCCCCAGAATGGGCCAAAGTGGGCGTGTCGGCCTTAAATCTCGGCGTACTGATATCTTGGCACCTGCCTTAAATTTAGCGCTTTGCGCCTTTGAAAACCAGGCCTATTCACTGCGCCAGTGCACTTGTGCCTCTCCCCTGTCACCCTTCTCTGTCTCTCTCTGAAACCAGGCGTATTCAGTGCGCCAGTGCTCTTCTGCCTCTGAGTCACCCTTCTCTCTCTCTCTCTGACTCCCTCGCTCAAACAGACACAACACATAGCAGCCACGCAGCACCCAGCTTCCCATAGGAAATAGCAGTTGTAAGTTTACTGCCTGTGAATGTCCACTCCCAGCATGCAATTGGGTCCTCCATTTCGCTACTAAATAGAGCCGAAATAGATATAAAAGGTAGATCTAAAATAATGTGTAATGGTAAGACAACCTGCAATTGTCGAACATTTCAATATTGGACCAAATAAAACATGAAATGAAACACCACCCTATGTGAAACATATATGTCCTCTTGAGCCTATATATACCCTGTGTGGATTTAACGTGATTTAGGTAAGTGACAGCGGAACGCGCTTCGGAAGCTTCTACTGTCATCTGCTATACTGTGATGTGCGCTCCAATAACTTCGCCCTACTCCACATTTAGTTTTACAATAAAAACACATTTATGCAATGACTTTACATAATGTAGGGTATATTTATGTGCATCATTCTACCTGCAGCAGGGGAGAGAAAACGATATCTTTCTGGACAAACTTTCACCAATCTAATAGGCTATATTTTTCTAGCTGATGCGTTTAGTACATTATTTTCACTTTGATCTTGCTATAGTGTAGCGTATTTACATGCTTGCAGTATTGAAACTGCAGTTAGATTGGTTTGAGAAGCATAATAATATGGAATAATAGCCTATAATGCAGACAGACAGGCTGGATGAAGAGAGGGGGGGGGGGGGGCAGAGCGTTTGGCTTTCGTCTGGTTTTGCGGGATCACTGGAATTGGAGCTAAAAAGGCAAGCGTGCGATTCGTTTATTGCACTTATCCAATGAGCATGACGGTGCATAATTTTACGCCTAAAAGGCGTGGTTGTAATGCTTTGGGCTGCATCTAGCGCCAGCACGACGATATCAAGTGCGCCTTTCCACGCCCACTGCTTTGATCTGCGCCTGCCGCTCGGCCTAGAAACTGCGCCGATGCAACGATAGGGGCCTACATGTCATAGTTATAAAAATCGCAAAATAAAAATATATTTACAATTGGAAAACTAGTTACCACAAGTGTAGATAAAACCATGTGTTTCACAGGCATAAAATGGACGTGGAGCCTCGCTCCACACTGCCCAGTTGTCGTCATTTTGCAGTTGTGTCCCTGAAATCTACAACGTTGGACTGAAAGACAGTTCAGTTATTTGTTTATAATGAAGATTTATTTGTTTCCCTGTCAAATAAATCGGTATGGGTATATATTGGTATCAGTCTGATTGTTCATTTCAAAAATTGGTGATCGGTATTGGCCCAGAATTTAGCAATCAGTGCATCCCTAGTATTAATATGAACTAACTGTATGGGCTCTATCGTTGCAGCGGCGCAGTTTCTAGGCCGAACGCCAGCCGCAGCGCAAAGCAGTGGGCGTGGAAAGGCGCACTTGATATCTTGGTATCGGCGCTAAACTCAGCCTCAACCATTATAACCACGCCTTTTAAGCGTAAAATTATGCATTGTCCGCTCATTGGAGAATTGCAGGGAAGAGACACACGCTTGCCTTTTAAGCTCCAATTCCTGGACAAATCCGGTAAAACCAGACAAAGCCAAGGGCTCCGCCGCACCCCCCTCCCTTCATCCGGTCTGTCTATCTCCATATATAGGCTATTATTCCATATTATTATGCTTCTCAAACCAATAACTGCAGTTAAAATACTGCAAGCATGTAAATACGCTACACTATAGCAAGACCAAAGTGAAAATAATTTCTAAATGCATCTGATAGAAAAAAATATTGCCTATGGCTGGATGTCATGAGATTAGATGGCCAGAATGATATCGTTTTATCTCTCCTCCCCCACTGCACGATGCAACATCCTCTGAATGACACCTATCACTTTTACTGGATCTGATAACTTAATTCTATTTAATTTACAGGATTTTATTATTGAGTAATAGTATTTTATTTGGCCTATATATGCGTCCCCCCCACCCCCTGCCCACAGGCTCTGACAAATATGTTCATTCTCAATAAAATCTTCAGTAATCAATCAGAGGGGCTTTAAAAGCCAGATTGGCAGCAGCTGGCGCAGTGTGATCAATATGGCAGACCAAAACCGATCCACTAAATTCACAGCTGAGGAGAAGATGGTGCTGGCGAATCAGGTGATATATCTGTCCACCATTCATTTTGAATAGCTACAAAACAACTCTTTACTTAAGTTGTTTATTCATCTATCCATTCAGGTTCAAATGTACCATCGCGCACTGTTTGGGGAGGAGAATTACCCCGCCGACGCCCCGCGCCCAGTCCTGGACCGCCTGAGTGAGCCGCCCCAGGTGGCCGTCTATATGCGCTGCGCTTGTTCAGCACCTCGGACAGCTCCGCTGCCACAGACGGGGGAAACATTTGGAAATAATTATAACTTTCTATGCTTTGCACACAGAAAAAATAAATACAACAGACAATTCTGTAATGAATAGCTGTAATGAAGAGTGGGGTTTGAAGAAGCGCTACACAACAGTTTATCCAGTTTATCTCTTTCTCTCTTTTCTTTCTCTCTCCCTTTCTCTCACATTAAACGATATACATGCCTATAATGTCAATTATCTGAATGAAATAATAATACATATTAATTAGGAATATTAGTAATATTAGTAGCCTAGCTAATTTCGGGGGGGGGGGGGTAATAAAACGTAGAGCTATATTACACATAAATGGGGATTATTATGATAGCCTAAACTAAATTTATGAAACTGCATTACAGCTTCACCCAAAAAGCCTGAGAAGGGTTGCAATCTTATATTCTATTGTATTCTAAAGTATTTTTTTCTATATATTGTATTCTCCATTCACTTTCCTGTCCCCGGTGCACAGAATCCTGCTTTAGGCCAGCTTTTCAAAAGCGCAAAGCGCTAAAAGTCGGCCAGGTCGGAAGATGGCTGGAAGATAGTAGTACGCCGGTATTTAGCGCCGCCACGCCCACTTCGGCGCATTCAGGGACTCCGCCACGCCCATTCGGCCTAAAGCGCATTTGGCAGCCTAAAGCCTATTGCTATTTTCCCGAAACAGGCGCAAGGCACGTTTTTTTGCGTTTAAGGCCCGTTTTAGCGCCGAAGGCCTGTGGGAGAATAGGGACCTATAACTTCCAAAATGGTCCCATCTTGAACAATGTAATAGCAACTATAGTTGGAATGCAACCAACATCTCTCAAACAATACTCATTCAGTTTACTGCCACAGAAAATAAGTTAAATTACAAGCTCCTCTCCCTTCTCAATTTCATTTTCCAATAGTTGTCTTAGTATAATCAATCTTGCCTTTATGATCGCTGTTGCAGTAACATAAAAATTCACTGATTACTCCGTGCTGATTATTACGCGCCCGCGCACGCGCGCGCACATACACACACACAGCTATGGCAAGGAGAAGGCGGGTAACAAACTATAGCTATCGAACGCATCAAGCCAAACACGCACGCACGCGCGCAGACACACACACACACACACACACACACACACACACACACACACACTCACACTATGGCAAGGGGAACAAACTATAGCTATCAAACGCATCTCCTTGACACCAAGAGGCAAGCCCAAATGCCATTTCACCTTATATGGTAGAAGAAGCACATCTACAGTATAATACATTAGCAAATCAAGCAAGTAGAAAATCCATCCTAACTATAGGATGATTGGCGCGCGCGCTCTCTCTGTCTCTCTCTCTCTCACACACACACACACAACCGATAGTTTGGCGCTAAATTAGACCGCCATAAAGTTTGGCGCAAAATTAGCTAATGCAACTGGTCACACTGCAGCTTAACTTTAGCCTCCAACAAGACATGGAAACCCCTCTTTGTTTGGGTCGAGTTAGCTAACGTTATATTTACAGGCCAATGGGAGATGGAGCTAGTTTGAAGCTCACATTAGCCAACCTCAGTTACCATTCAACATAGCAGAATCAATCAGCTATAGCCTTACATCTTGTGAACACGCAAGCAAACACAGAAAAACACATGTATTGTACGAAATTAGCAATACCTCCATATATCGCCGAGGGTGACATGGCCCAATTCTGCCTCCTCGGATGACCCGCGGCGACCGGCTGGCTGTGCTGTGCGCTCCCGGGAGTGTGTGGGTCGGTCTCGGGCTCGGGGCCGTCGCGCAGGTGTCTGGCTTGAGCTAGCCTCAGCCTGGCTTGAGGGCGGCGATGGAGACCTGGTAGGAGATCTAGGAGTCCTCTGTCGTTGTCTTTTCCTCCCTCGCAATGGAGATAACCTGGCAGTGGCAGTCGCTCTACCGGGCCTCTCTTGGGATGAGTGAGGCATATTTGCTGGATGTCTAGATGCGCGCCAAGCGACTGTCCGCTTCAGAATCTAAAGGCTTTGTGACAAGACTCTGATCTCATGGGCGGAACTTGTCAGAATCCAGCCAATCACAATTACAGACGTCATCTAAAGAAAACAAACTACCAATCATGTTGCGCACATTGACGCGCTCAATTCCTCCAAAGGGATTAAAATGTATTATATGTATTAAATATGTAAATTATTATTATATTATTATTATTATTATATTATATATATATATTATATTATTATATTAAATATGTATTAAAAAAAGAAAAAGTTTGTGTAACTGTAGCCATCCTGATTAGTTCACGTGACCAGATGAGGACTGTACCAAAACAAATAAATAAATGTGTTTTTGACTTGTTAGAACTCAAATGTATGTAAATTCACCCAGGTAAAAAAATAAAATAAAAATATACTATTTTCACAGCTAACAGGTCAGATCAAGATTATATTGATATTGTGATATGAGTACACATCATTTTGTCTTTTTCAGGTTTAAAAAGGCTGCATTACAATAAAGTGCTACTAAAAGCAAAGCTCACAAAATAAACTATTCCATTAAATTTGTGTCACATAATTAAAACAATTGACTGGTGACAAGTTGTAGCTACATGATGTAATCATACAATTATCATCAAGTTATTGAAAATTAGTAATGTTACAGTTAATAGTTACTTAAAAAGTAATTGAGTTGAACATACCTATAACTACTTCATAACCTACAAAAAAAACTCTATCCTTACAAAAGCTAACAGAGCCCTGCTCTGCACTCTCCTGCTCAATAATCTATCATTTAATGTGATTTCCTGCACCCCTGAGTGCATGTTCACACCATACGCCAATCCCATGCCAATCCCACGTCAAAGCCACACAGTTTCATTTCAGAGTCCTTGTAAACAGGCAAGTCTGTTCACACCAGCTGCACGCCACGCTGAAGCCACGCTGTGCCATGCCAATGCCCCGCTGAACAGAGAGATTCAGCTTCTGTTCTATTTTCCAAGCGTGACGTGTGAAGCTTGAAACTGCAAGGCATGAATTGAATGGAAGTTGTGGGTGGGTTCAAGGCATGCCGAGTGAGGCGCTGAAGAGACTCCTGGCGTGACCGGTTAGGCGTCAGATCAGCTTGAGCCTGCCTCAAGCTTCAGTTCTGCCTATGGTGTGAACAAAGACTTACTCAGGCATTTATGACATACACAACATACATGACATCATGACATTTATCGCATAGGGCCCTAATACAATACATACATGACATACAGCATGACCTACATGACATACAGGTATATAGTACTGGTGAGGTCTCCAGACCATATTTCAAGCAGAAGGCCACTCACGCATAATCCGATCATCCCCTGATGACAGTCAAGTTCTAGCATAACGTGGTCAGTCAAAAGTCCTAGTATGACGTCTGCTATGACGTCAAATATGACGTCAGTTAATCCTCATATATATAGCAAGGGTTCTACGTCACCTCTCTCTCTCTGGCGGATCATAGCAGCAGCAGCTCACGGCAGTCCATCCCCCTTGAAGCAGGCCTCCGAAGCGTTGTTTTGCTCCACATCTGCAGACCGAATCAGCATCCTCAAGCCTTCTCCACCCGTGGATATTCACCGCAGATTTCAACGCTCCCCACTCCATTCCGGTATGTCGAGTTCCGAGTCAGAGCTGTCCATGGATAGCGACGACAGCTTAGACATCGCTTCCCTGTTCCGGACCGGCCACGGAGCGTACCTGCTTTCCGAGGCTTCTGATGAAGACGCTGGCGAAGCGGCTGGACCACAGGCTGCTAGCATAGCCCCGACGAGAAGGCCCAGCGCGCGTTCCCATGGCACGGGGCGCGCCACTGCGACGGCCCGTGGACGCCCAAGAACGCGTGCGAGCGTGCCGGAAGGAGAGGCCGCTCGGCGCGGACGCGCGAGAGGCCACGGGCGAAGACCAGTAGAGGCAGCCGCCCCGAGAGCTGGGAGCCGCCGGGGAAACGCAGGCCGCGGGGCCGCCGCGAGACGCCTCATCCTTCCTGGTCGCACTGACCTCCAGGCCGCCGCCCCGGAAGCAGAAGCGGCCCCATTCGTAGCTCCGCCGAGCCGACAGGGGTCGTCAAGAGCCATCCTGCTGTCCCTGCTAGATGCGAGCAGATCAGTAGAAGCCCGTCTGAGCGCCCTGGAACCCCCCCCCCCCCCATTCCCCCCCACGTTCGCAGCAGCCCAGCTGGCGCAGCAGCCGATCCTACCCCCGCCCATGCAGCAAGCCGACGTGCTCCTCACCACCACCCAACCCGCCCAGATGAACACTCTGGCGTCCGCCATGCCTGCCATCCCATTCGGTATGTCTTTTGTTTCTCCCTGTGCCAATATTTCGCCCAGGCTAAGGTCCAACATTTTAAAGGACAGAGACATTAACTTAGTTAGCATACTCCTGCCATCTCCCCAGTGTAAAAGGAAGGCCACGGGTGACCCAGAGGGCCCTGTTTATTTAAAGTCGTCCGACCCCCGCCTGCCCAAAGACCTTTCCCTATGTGACTTCCTGAACACGTTTGGCGTCTACCGTGATGTGATCTGCGAAGTGTACCCAGAGCGCCGCCATGAGCTAGACAAATATCTAGCGCTAATAGGGGACCTCTACTCCAGCCACGGTAAACTATTTTACCAATATCATAAAGCATTCTCCGCTAAAGCCGCCCTGATGATCACTCGGGCAAATAGGCGGCTTGACTGGTCCATCATGGACATGCAAATATTGACAGATAAGGCACATGAGACAGACAGACAGACAGACGGTAGGTCAGGTAGACAGTCAGGTAGACAGGCAGTCAGTCTGAAAGACAGACAGACAGTGAGACAGTCAGGCAGACAGTGAGACAGACAGACGGTCGGCCAGTCAGTCAGGTAGACAGTCAGTCTGACAGAGAGTCAGTCAGTCAGTGACAGACAGACATCAGTCAGTCAGTCAGGTAGACAGACAGTGAAACACACAGTCAGTTCAGACACTGACAGACAGTCAGGTAGACAGGCAGACAGTGAGACAGACAGACGGTAGGTCAGGTAGACAGTCAGGTAGACAGGCAGTCAGTCTGAAAGACAGACAGACAGTGAGACAGTCAGGCAGACAGTGAGACAGACAGACGGTCGGTCAGTCAGTCAGGTAGACAGTCAGTCTGACAGAGAGTCAGTCAGTCAGTCAGTGACAGACAGACATCAGTCAGTCAGGTAGACAGACAGTGAAACACACAGTCAGTTCAGACACTGACAGACAGTCAGGTAGACAGGCAGACAGTGAGACAGACAGACAGACAGACAGACGGTAGGTCAGGTAGACAGTCAGGTAGACAGGCAGTCAGTCTGAAAGACAGACAGACAGTGAGACAGGGATACTGTAGCCTACTTACGATCAGATTTTTTTTAGTCGCGCACAATCACAAACCTTTGGCAGGTGCAAGCCGAGAAGAGGTCAACATTCAAACAGCACACTGTAACAATAAATAGCAATATTTTGCAAAAACTGCTTTAATAGTAAAATGGTAGGCTACGAGCGTTTTCTGGTTTTTCCCTTTGTCAGTATAAACGAAATATCAAACTGGTGAAACGTACCTTGGTCCTTAACCTTACCTTGAAGGAGTACAATCATGTTCCAAGCTCAAACATTAATTAATCACATTGAACACATGAGATCGAGTTTAGTATATCCGTGAGAGGCAAGTTCCCGTTTTTTCAGTGTACATGTGAAACACACAGTCAGTTCAGACACTGGCAGACAGTCAGGTAGACAGGCAGACAGTGAGACAGACAGACAGACAGACAGACGGTAGGTCAGGTAGACAGTCAGGTAGACAGGCAGTCAGTCTGAAAGACAGACAGACAGTGAGACAGTCAGGCAGACAGTGAGACAGACAGACAGTCGGTCAGTCAGTCAGGTAGACAGTCAGTCTGACAGAGAGTCAGTCAGTCAGTGACAGACAGACATCAGTCAGTCAGTCAGTCAGGTAGACAGACAGTGAAACACACAGTCAGTTCAGACACTGGCAGACAGTCAGGTAGACAGGCAGACAGTGAGACAGACAGACAGACAGACAGACAGACGGTAGGTCAGGTAGACAGTCAGGTAGACAGGCAGTCAGTCTGAAAGACAGACAGACAGTGAGACAGTCAGGCAGACAGTGAGACAGACAGACAGTCGGTCAGTCAGTCAGGTAGACAGTCAGTCTGACAGAGAGTCAGTCAGTCAGTGACAGACAGACATCAGTCAGTCAGGTAGACAGACAGTGAAACACACAGTCAGTTCAGACACTGACAGACAGTCAGGTAGACAGGCAGACAGTGAGACAGACAGACAGACAGACGGTAGGTCAGGTAGACAGTCAGGTAGACAGGCAGTCAGTCTGAACGACAGACAGACAGTGAGAGAGGGATACTGTAGCCTACTTACGATCAGATTTTTTTTTTCACAAACCTTTGGCAGGTGCAAGCCCAGAAGAGGTCAACATTCAAACCGGTAAAACGTACCTTGGTCCCCCTCCTTCCCCTGGTGACAGACAGCTGAGAGAGAGCCTGCATGGCCCTGCTGGGGATAGTCACCCTGGCAGAGTTTAAAGAGCTCAGCCAGGCTCAGCTCTCCAGCACCAGGTGGAAAATAAGAATGTGCACACACAGATGTCTCAGATGAACAGGTCTGGCTGTCCTCTGTCCATACAGAATAGTTAATTGATGTTCAGATGTTTAGACAGACTGGCAGACAAGACAGGCAGACAGAAAGACAGACAGATGTCTATTTAGAATATTCATATGTTTACAATATACAATAGTTCACTTTTTGTTGTTCTTCTGTTGTATCAGTAATTGAAGCTAGCCCTTTCAAAGTTGCTGGACACGTAGGAGACAGTCTAAAGCCTACTCTCAGCAAAGGGTAGGCTAATCGGAGCTACGCTGAGCGAGCTGTGGTCCCGCAGAGTTGAAAAAAATCAGAAAACGCACGAAATTACGAAATCCAGCAAAATGTACATCTCTTTTTGGGCCAGGGACACAGTTCCACTCAACCTGGAGCCGTAATTTTGGCTACAGTGTATGTTGAGAACCCCTAGTACATGCTCAAACCGTCATTTTGGTTGTAGCTTCAATTACTGAATTTTAGTGAATATAAAGATACGACACTTTTTTTTTTTTTTTGGTAAAGAAAAAAACTTCCGTTTTGACCTCCCATTTTTTGTGGGCTGAAAGAGGAGTGTGAGAGGAGTTCCCACAAAAAAAAATTAGGCCTTGAAATTACTTCCCCTAGGAGTTGTTCAGGTTTGATTTTTTTTTTTTTTTTTTTTGTATTTTTTTTTTTTTTTTTTTATAGCCATGTAGGTACTCTAAGGACTCCATTTTTGGCGAGGAGCCCGAAAAACGACTTCATTTTGGCCAAAAAGCAAGGGAAATGGCCCAAACGCGACTTCCGGTTTTTAGGGGGCGTTTTGACCTCCCATTTTTTGTGGGCGGGAAGAGGGGTGTGAGACGAGTTCCCCCAAGAAAGGACAGCCTTCTAGTCCATTTACTTTAGGAGTTAAACGCACCCCTAGTTTCAACATTTTTAAACGATTGGACCTCCCCCCTGCCTAGGGGGAGGGGACTTCGGCTAACCTTTTCTCAGGGTCTACTCTCCTATAGGAGGGCTACATGCTCCAATTGAAATTATAGCTCCAGGTGGTCCAGGGGAGTTAATTGACAACCCTAGCTGAAATTTGCACTAGGTTCTGCCGCTTGTGTACCGTTCACCCATGTTGAAGGGCTAAGTTGGAACTAGGGTTAGGAAGTTAGACATGTACTCTTATGTAGTTTTATGCGCTGGTCCCGAATATGGGCGGGGCTTCCGCCGGAAGTGACCGGAAGTGGGTGTAAATAGGCTTTGAACATGGCATTTTGGCCAACCCTAGGCTGTTTTGCATATGGGTTGTTGGGGGGGTGTCATATGAGCATGAATTAGGCCAATTGGAGTCGTTTGGTGAAACGGCTAAGAGATTTTTTTTTTTTTTTTGTATGGGAAAAGTACTTAGGTTTCTTTTTTAACCCTAGGAAATTGTATTTTAGCATAGCACAAATACTGACATAGTATTCCCCCGGACATGGTGCACATCATTCCCAACAATTTCTAGTTCCGATACGCTCCGTATATAATTCATATCAGTTAAATATCAAAGTCAAAATATCACTTAGTGTTATATCTGTACACCATATTCCATCATATATGCTTAAATGACAAAGAGTGATGATATGCTACAGATATGGTCATATTCTAGCCATATACTGAGTCCACATATTTCAATATATGGCACAAGGGCATATTCGGATATTTTATTTACTGTGTATGTAACATTAGGTGTATCTGGGCACAGTATACTATATGGGGCAAATATGGTTCAGTATTTGACCTGGCATAAAGCGAATCTCCGGATACCTTCCAGATATTATCCAGATGAGTGCAGAATAAATAAATAAAATGTCTCTGGATTCATGAGGTTTTGGCTCAGTGATATGCCACAGATGTGGTCGTATTCTACCCATATCTGCTTAATGAGTCCACATATTTCAATATATGGCATGAGGTCATATTCGGATATTGTGAGGCTAACACATGATGTACCTGGAAATTGTATTTTAGCATAGCATAAATACTGACTTAGTATTGCCCCGGACATGGTGCACATCATTCCCAACAATTTCTAGTTCCGATACACTCCGTATATAATTCATATCAGTTAAATATCAAAGTCAAAATATCACTTAGTGTTATATCTGGACACCATATTCCACCATATATTCTTCAATGACAAAAAGTGATGATATGCTACAGATATGGTCATATTCTAGCCATATAGTGAGTCCACATATTTCAATATATGGCTTGACAGCATATTCGGATATTTTATTTACTGTGTATGTAACATTAGGTGTATCTGGGCACAGTCTACTATATTGGGTAAATATGGTTCAGTATTTGACCTGACATAAAGCATATCAAAAAATCTCCACATATGCGCATTATATGATCCAGATTCTTGCAGAATCAAAAAATGACTAACTCCGGATTCTGGGGTATTTCGCGCAGTGTATGTAAACCTTTTTTGGTTTTGTCCTGTGTTACACTAACCTGACGTTGCCAGATGGATGGGTTTGCTTCACATTCTGTTTCACAAACTGTGGAACAATGCCGCCCCCGTCTGGCGGAGTCAGGCTAGTGTTACACACCTTTTGGTCTGCAGTTTTCGAGTGCTTCTCAAAGGCCTATTCTAGAGACATTCAGCCACACCCACAATGTGGCCATATTTGGATGTTCCGTGGAGACTTTTGAGCTTCCACATGAGATACAGATGGCTCTGCAGCTAGCTATGATGGTGGCTAAGAAACTTATTCTCTTGACCTGGAAGTCTACCACTCCACCCTGTTTTAAACGATGACTCAATGAGATGTTGTACATTATACAAATAGAAAAGCTACGTCTCTATAAACCAAATACACAGAGCAGATTCCAGGAAACTTGGGGGCCCTTCTTAGCACACTGTCATATCATTTAATTTTCATAGTCATTTAATTTTCATATACTGTCTCCTGTTTAAATACATGTCAGAGTGGGTGTGATATTGGATTGATTGATTTATTTATTTATTATGCTTAAACATGTTACCACTGGGATAACATTGACAGCCTGGCAGCCAGCTGTGTTTTGTTGTTTTGGTTGTTGTTTCTTTTTTGTCTAGGTGACACTTGAGGTTGTGTTGTGTTAGTTTGTTTTCACATTGTATGTCTATTCACTATTGTAAAATTGAAAACGGTAAATAAAATAAAAAATAAAAAAATCTCCACTGCAGTCATAGCATGTCCGTCCTTGTATCAAGAGCTCTACAACTAGGCTAAATAGTAGAATGTCTGCCCCATACATTCACACCTATATCTACTCAAAAAAAAAAAGTAGGAGAGTAGCAAAACTAACACAATAAGTACAGTGAATATATAAATAAAATAATTTACACAAATACACACACGCACCAAAAAACATTCTGATATTATCCAAGAGACTGGCTATCAAAACAAGTTATCACACAAGATTATGCAAATATATGGCTCCAGAAAATAGTGGATGACCCCTGGGAGTTACACCCGCCTGGTCTGGAACACAGGTCTCCAAATATGTGACACACACACACACATCGCTCTCGGCTTGTGTCTGTGTCAAACCAAATGAATGACTTCAAAACTGTTTAGTTTTGATATACTGATGTTCTAATCATACAAAGCTGGTTGAAAATTAGCGGGGTGTTTTAAGTTCACACCCTCCCTCTGCAAACACCCCCCCCCCCCCCCCCGAAGGCCACAGTGCACCAAGGAACTCAAGAGCTCCTAACTTCATGCAGAAAAATGTTTATAAAGAGCTTCTAAATGTGGGGAAATGGCGGTGGGGGGGGGGGGGGTAAATTGGTTCAGACAGGACAGTTTCCTTCATTCTATAAGAGGATAGGATGTCAGAATAAACAGACATCAGGTTCAGACATCCTTGCTCAGCCACCCCAGTCAAAATGATATCACTGCTCATGTGTTTATAGTCAGAAATATGTATTGCTTTTACTTTTAATCTTAGGAAAGTTCACTAAGAAATGTGTCTTAAGCACAGAATGAATTATATTTTTTGCCTTGCAGTGATATGAAGAAACTTTCAAATGAAAGACAACTGGATGGACAAACCTGTCTGTTACGCAGAAACCCACACATGCATTGCAGCCACACAGAGGCTGGTGAAATACTGTTTAACCCAGATAAGGCATGTCCTTTCCTCAAAGGGGCAGCTTTTAGCACGGCATCCATCTTGTGTCATCGTCGCTGGTCAGGTGGCCATCTTGCATGTTTTTTTGGGGGGGATGGGGGTGTCATATTGAGGAAACTCCAGGGGAACACAGGGAGAACAAGCAAAATCCACACAGAAAGGCCATTTTGACAAGAGGCACAAGGGGGGGGGGGACACACCCTCCCAGGTGGGAATCGAACCCAGGACCTTCTTGCTGTGAGGTGACTTGAGCTACCACTGTGCCACCATGCACTGGTGCTGACCACATGTGAGACAGAGTGGCCATTTTGGGAGGTCAACCAAATTTAAAAGTATTCTACCCAAGTGAAATATTGATTTTTTTGATCGATGGTCAACGTGTACAACAAAGACAAGACTGAAAGAATCCAAAGCAAAGTATGTAGAAGACACATCCGAGGACATAGTCACTCAGACGAAAAGTACATTGCTATTGAGCAGCTATAGTCTAACTGTAAGGAGTGGTATATTGAGTTTGTGCTGACCAAA
Source organism: Poromitra crassiceps (assembly GCF_964638095.1). Lineage (NCBI taxonomy): Eukaryota > Metazoa > Chordata > Actinopteri > Beryciformes > Melamphaidae > Poromitra > Poromitra crassiceps. The sequence goes on along the minus strand of NW_028151608.1, from coordinate 24,085 downwards.
TAAGCCTACCATTGAGCCTCTTCAAGTAAGTCTCACTGAACGCATTCGTATTGTGCTCCTCTTTTATCGCTAGCCATTGATTAGGGGATTTCCTTTACCAGAAATGGGCAACTCTTGCGTTTACCTCTATAATGACAGTAAAGTGTTTACATCTTTCCTTTTTGTGCACTACAAATACCAGTTCAGAAGCTTTACGTTGTTCAAAGAATACACCTTTTATTAAAACAAAAATTAAACAGTTAAAAAAGACACAAGTATTAAAAGTAGTGCAGTCACTGCCTGGTAAAGGTGGTATGGTCCCCAGGCCTGAGACGGTCTCTCCAGGCAGTGGCTGCAGCTTCTCCTCCCCCCGCATGCCTGGTAAAGGTGGGATGGTCCCCAGGCCTGAGACGGTCTCTCCAGGCAGTGGCTGCAGCTTCTCCTCCCCCCGCAGCACCTACAAAAAGAGAGTTGCATCATTACTGATCCAGTCAAAAGAAGCAGCTTCTGGAAACCCTTTGCAGTCACTGTATGAATGCACAAGGCTTGGAAAAGTAATTGGATTTTGTGAGACACTATTAAAAAGTTGTGGAAGACAGCATAGCCTACCATGTGCAGGGAGGAAGACCGCATAGCCTACCGTGTGCAGGAAGAGCCACTGCTGTGGGGCCGGGGGGCAGCTGAGGGGCGACCCTCCCTCTGGCGTTCCGCACCTCCTCCAGCAGGAGCGCCAGAGGACCGAAGTCGTGCCTGCAGACCGGGCAGTCCACCATAAGGCCCTGGCCTATGAGCCCCTGGTGGTCCACCCACTGCTTAATGCAGCGGCGGTGGATGTTGCCACCACACCCGAACCTGCTACAAAGGAAAGCTCAGAATCAAGGATGGCAAAAACTAGAAACACATGCCTTGCGGTTGTATGCCTCAGCCAAAAAGTCCAAGTTTCAGTCTACATCAAGCACAAACACCTTGAAGCCCGCACGGTGCAGTGGTGTAGACATTCAATCTTTATGGTACTTGAGGCAATGTTTGGGGGGGTACCTGAACATGGCATATAGTTTAAACATGGAAAATGTTCCGACCCCTAAGCCTAGCATGGCTCCAGACCGTCGAAGCCACGTCCACTCAGTTGTGAATTTCTGAATGAGATTATGAATTGACGATGCCGTTTGAATATCAGGCTAATAATTCCTCTCAAAACATCAAAATTGTGAGCTTTTTAGTTACAATTTAGAAGTTTATTTTAGTGAGCAGCCGCCCGGAATGGGCCTCCATATCCTACATGAAGTGTACTGAATCACAGTCTGACCGCGCTCCGGCACTCACCTGCAGTACGACAGCGGCTCCAGTGTGCCCAGCAGCCCCTCGGTGCAGATCGGACACACATCGTGGGCTTCGATGGCTCGCCTCGGCACAGCGCCGCGACCCGGACTTGGCGGTCTCGGGCTTCGCGGTCGCCGGCCTGGGCTCTGCTCTCGAGGGGGGCTTTGTGGTCTCGGCGATGTCGGGGCAGCGCCCGGGCCTCGCTGCGCCGCAGCCGCCACACGCAAGGGCGCAACGCGACCTGCCAGGGCCGCGTTGCCGGGGCCGCGTCTCCGAAGAATCGCCGATATTTGGCTTCCACAAAGCCCCCTCTGGAAGCAGTCTATAGAGCATAATCATTTTAAAGCAATCTCAATATTTATGTCAGTTCTTTGAAAATGACCAGCGCTGGTTGTTAGCGCAATTGTTTGGAGTAGATATAGCTCTGGGTTGGCTTACACGTCAAGCTCTGTAGTATGAGACAACTAAGTTTTGCAGTCATTAGTTTGCAGTTATTTAGTTTATCAGAGTTATCCATAACTCTAATCTCAAAATAGTCAAGTAAATGAACGCCTGCCAAACAGGTTTTAGTACATAGTTTGTAGTGATACAAAGCTGGTTGAAAATCTGTGACTGTTCCTTTAATTAACCAGACATATTTCAAGCAATTAACCCAAAACCCCATGACTTTTACACATAGGAACAGGAAGTGCCAATGCTCTGGACTCTTAAAAATCTACTTTACAAAACTATTTCAGAAAATCAGAAAACTTATTGATCCGAGGGGAAATTGGGATCATCATGACACGATTACTGGATTTAAAATGGAAAAAAGTCTACAATTCATATATTCAACTTACAGCGGTCGTTGATCGGGAGTTGGAGTTCCCGCATCAAAACCCTGTAATGAAATGGAAAAGAGTTAGAAAGCCTTTCTAGCGTTGGGCTAATTTGATTGAAATAGATTGCGAGGCGTTTAGACTAGCAACTGCCATCTTAACAACCTAAAGCCATTAGATCTTCAGGCAAATATCACAGGTGGTTCTCTACTTAACCCCATGAAACTGTACACTTCCAACCAAGTGTGTGAAGAATGAGATTGGTTGGTTTGCTAAAAACATACTTCAATATCATCATATTGTGTCATACCAGCAGATGTGCTTGCATGGCTCAAGCTCCCGGAGGAACACAGGACAGGTACAGATGTGCGGGTCGCCCAAAGACACCTGTTAAGAAAATGCATCAATACAGGTATTTTATACGACCTGTTGAAAAAGTAGACTCAAAGCAACAAAACCTCATCTCCAAAAATCAAGATTTTTTGTATGGTATTTTGGTTAAATACCTATATGGTCTTGTGCTTAACAAAAAGTTTATGAAAACGGCCAACCTTGTGTTCAGCAAGAGGACCTTCACAAAACGGCACTACCGATATGAGCTATGGTGAGTTTTCTGACATTTGTAAAAATCATTCACTCTTCCAAAAAGTGGTGTTAATTTGTGAAGATTATCTTGATCAATACAAGGTTCAGTTTCAGAAGCTTGTTAACCAGAGCTTTTTCAGCCATTTAACCTGAAGCCATGACTTTTGAGATTAGGGAACCGGTATTGCCAACATCCTGGTCTCACGCAGGTCTTAGGACTCTTCCTGTGGTACTCAATGCAGCATGAAATGCAGAGTAATTACCCTGAAGGTCCTGTCCTGTGCCTGGTCTTTCAGGAGGAACGCTGTGGGGCCATAGTGTCGAACGATGAAGGCATTCAAGACTTGGGCTTCGTCTTGATGCCTTCTCAGTGCCTCGCTAGCAGCGTTCCTCCACATGGTCCTCCGGGACATCCTGTCCAGGCAGAATGAAGTCAAGTCATTATTTCATGATGACTTGAGTAGACTGCCAAAGTCACACCTTCCACATTCAGCATATGCACAGAGATTTCATTTTACCCATAGACAAGCGTTGTACTGAGTCCCAAGCAATGCAGACATCTTTAAAGTCATGAGATGCACTCGGACCAAAATTTAAAAAGTTAAGCCTACAAGACTTCCATTTTGGTCCAAGTGAAATGTTATGTTTCTCCTGATTCCATTCTAAATACACACTGTAGCTGAATCAGTTCATTTGACCAAGTAAAACTAAGCATTTGAAATCGCTGTGCATATGCTGAATACGGAAGAAGGCGTGACTTTGGCACTCTGAATTATTAAGCTGTCGTCTTCATTGTGAACAAAATGGTTAGTAAAGGATTTTTAATTGACGATATGTGCCTATGTGAAGTGTTCAGTAGAGCAGGATACTAGACATTTTTATTCATGTCAGTCATAACGTCACTCACATAGTTTGCTGCTTCTCCAGCTGAAAGTTATCCAGACAGGACCGGCTCTGCCTCTGTGAGCAAAGATTAGACTAGACAAAGAGTCTAGTCTTAATAGACCATATTAAAACAATTATCTTAGCATTATGAGCATTGGGCAGTGATTCAGTCAAACATGAAGGTTTGTAAATTAAACGGTAATCACCACAAGGCATGACAAACAAATGAAGACAATTATGTTGTTGTTCACACAAGCACAAACTCAATAGTGCTAGCCAGACAAACACATGCGCGGCCATTCTTTCCACAAAGGCAAAGATATAGAACATTCCTGAAAATATAAACAGGTGAAAGGACTTACACTACTGAAGTGACTTTTTGGAACACACACTCTGGGGAGGAAGAAACAAGGGGTAAGTCACATGTGTTAAGCAGTATAATCACTGGTGCATGGCTTGACTGAAAACAAGTATGGTGTAGTCTGGTGTAAACCACCAAAGTGGACTAGGCCTACCTGTTTGAGTGGTTGAGAGAGGAACTAGGCCTACCTGTTTCAGCGGTTGAGAGAGGGTCAGAGACAGAGTGTAGTCACAGCCAGCTTATGTAGGCTACAGCTGAGACCTGCACAGGTGTAGTCAACGAGCACTGATTACTCCTCGGCTGCCAAAGTCACACCCACTTCCAGGTTAAGCATACAAACCAGGGGCTTCATCCGCCATTCATTTTTCCATCTACATTTCGTAAAATGCTTATAAAAATAGTTTTACTTGGTCAAACCCAAACGGTTCAGCTGTAGAAGAGACAGATATGTGGCGTGATACTGAAGTATATAGGCCATAGGCTGACATGAAGTTGCCTGAAAAGCATGTTGCAGAATAGAAAATATTGAATACAGAGCCATATTCATTGCTTTTATAACTATTTCAATGCTTTTGGAAGAGTTATGTCATTTGTAACATGTATATCTAAATAAGTAGTGTTTAGAAGTTAAATTCCCAGTAAAAAGTCAAACTCTAACTGTTATGTGGGCAAAACATGCAGAGTGCCTGAATATTTCATAGAATTGTCTCATAAATGGTGCGTTTTAGTGTATTTTGATCAAATTTACAGTTACAGTTGTAGTCAAGGAGTATGGCAATAGCAGCATTATTATTTGTGGCATCTTGATATATATTGCCTTTTAAAATTAGATTATTCACTAGGCAAGGTTGAAAATATTGTTTTCACTTTATTGCATCTCCATTTACTCTGGAATAGTAATAGATGCAGGTTTACTTGCACGTGATTGATATTCCATAGATTCTCACATTTCAAACAAGACCAGACATAGGCCTGATGGTTGAGAAGCCACCCTGATTTATTTGGGGTATATGTTTGTCTAGGCAAGAGAACACCCCCAAAGCAGCCTGGGCTAATGAGGTTAAAATAACCTTACAATTTCATTAATTTATATTAATTATTGTGCTTGCTGACAAGCAAGGCACAATCTTGAAATCCCACATACTTATTATTATTATTTTTCTTATATCTGCCAAAAAGTTTGTCGCGTAATAACTCCCTCAATTTTTGCGCCACATAGACATGCCAGACCTCAAAATGACCGCCTCATTGAGGACATGTATGCTATGACTTTGCTAAGGGTTTGTGAAAGCGGTGTGGCCGCAATTCGCCATTAAGCGCCATTTTTTCCCCCATTGACTTGCATGGGGTTTGGAAAAATCTTGCAAAATCTTGCAGTAAATTAGCTGTAATTCAGAAACCATAACGACTACAGCTACCAAACTTGGTAGGGAGGTGCACGGAGGGGTCTTTTACTATCCCCGAAAAAATTGCACCAATTGACCATATGGTGGCGCTATAACAGCCCTCCTTACCTTTTGCTCGATAACTTTTGAACCGTAGGGTTTATCATCAAAATTCTTTTTTCCCTGGATTCCTTGGGTCCTCCCGCATCTACTCAACTAGGCCACGCCCATTTCCGTCTGACTAGATTTTCCGCCATTTTGCATTTTGTCCAAAACAGTTTTTTTGCCATTTCTCCTTGAAATGTTGTCCAATCTTCACCAAACCAACGCACACATCATGTTGGGAGTGTCCTGCACAACACTGATTTGGAAGTAAAAAAAAAAAACACACCATTGCGATATAATCCACTTCCAATCTTCTGTGGGTGGGGCCTATTTCACAAAAATCGTCCGATGCTAACCAAACTTGCTACAGGTGTGGAGGGATGTACTCTGAGCCTATATCAGAAGTATTTTGTCATTTAGCCTTTAGGGGGCGCTATAGCAGCATTCAGTGCCTGTCCCTTCTAAATGGTTTTATTTTGAAGGGCGGCAGGAAGTGCAGATTCATTCTCATTATGGCCAGCCTTCCTTCTTGTATGACACGCACGCACGCTATTCTACAGACAACAGACATACCTATACATGTATTACAAGTGTTATATCGCTCATGGTCTCACTCTCATACATTTTACATATTATCTTTTGAGCAGCTGCAGCTCTTCTCTGTTAAAAAACACATGCAAAAAGTGTACTGGAAGCAGGAATCTAGTGTGATTTCACCAGATAAATATAGCTTAACAGTAACTCTGAGCAGGAGTGTTGCATTCTGGGTACAGAGAATCATATAGACAAAAAAAAACATTAAAGTCCCTGGAAACCAGAAATATTTCTTTATTATTTAGCATTTTGAGTTCATCACATCACAGGATCCTATGTTAATAAGCCACCAGCCGAATTTGAACGATGATGAACGTCGCAAAGTATATAAATTTAGGTTTGACAGCCATGGCAAAACTCATGAGATTTCATTATTTTTTAGAGTGTACTTTCTCCCGCGGACTGTGTGGGCGTGTCCAGTCTACAGCAGGGAAATTTCTGTCTCTCGGAGAGCGCGAGAGAGAGGGGGGGAGGGAAACGGAGAAAGAAAGAAAGAGAGATGAGTGTCGGTGTGTGCACTGTGCACACACCGCGTGTGTGTGTGTGTGTGTGTGTGTGTGTGTGTGTGTGTGTGTTCGCGCGTTGCTCCGCGGCTCTGAGAGGAAGAGATCTCTGTCTGTTCTTTGCCCCCACAGCGTGTCTGTCTCCCACTCTGTGCTCTCTCTCTCTCTCTCTCTCTCTCTCTCTCCTCTCTCTCTCTCGGGACTAGTGAGAGAGAGAGAGAGAGAGAGAGAGAGAGAGAGAGAACAGCATAGCGCTCGACACAGCCTGGTGACGCAAAGTTACTCACACACACACACACACACACACACACACACACACACAGTAGGGCGAGTTGCGCGCGTGTACAAAGGTTATATAGAGCTTATGACGTCATAAGCTCCTGCATTTTAGCACCTCACGCACTGCTCTCTTCAATGAGGAAGTACTTTGTAGAATCTTGTAGAAAAGTGTCGATTTTAAGGCTTTGGGTTGAAAGTAATGTATAATAATTTCTGAGGCAGACAGTTACTAACACAAGACCCTAAATAACATAGTTAGAACGTTTTTGTGGATTTTGGTTTCCAGGGACTTTAAATTAGCTGTATCTCAGAAACCATATGAGGTACAGCTATGAAACTTGTTAGGGAGGTTCACAGAGGGGTCTTTTACTATCCACGAAATAATTGCACCAATTGACAAGATGGTGGTGCTATAACAGCCCTCTTTATGTTTTGGTTCATAACTTTTGAACCGTAGGGTCTATCATCAAACTTTTTTTTCCCCTGGATTGCTTGGGTCCTTCCGCATCTACTCATCTAGGCCACGCCCATTTTCGTATATCTACATTTCCCGCCATTTTGCATTTTGTCCAAAACTGTTTTTTTGCGATTCCTCCTTGAAATTTGGTCAAATCTTCACCAAACCAAAGCACACATCATGTGGGGACTGTCCTGCACAACACTGATTTGGAAGTTTTGGAAAAAAAACGCACCGTTGCGATATAATCCACTTCCAATCTTCTGTGGGTGGGGCCTATTTCACAAAGATTGTCCGATGCTAACCAAACTTGGCACAGGTGTGGACAGATGTACTCTGAGCCTATAGGAGAAATATTGTGTTGAAGGTGGGGACTGGGACTTTTCCACTGGGAAACACCCACGTCCCAGGTGTCTGGAAGGCAGCATTAGTCCCCCTAATTGCATGGGCAGGGACCTTGTAAGCCAGGCGGTGCATGGCGGGGACAGCAAGCACAATTACATTTTCGTTAGGAAATGTAGACCATCTAGTTCAGATTAATTTGCCCGTTAATTAATGGTGAATCCCCTTAAAATTAATTAAGAGAGTTATTAATGGAGGTGATCTCATTAACCTCCTTAAACTCTTCCAGATCCGGGGGATGCGGAAACTGTCTGTGCTAAAAATAATAATAAAAAAAAAAAAAAAAAAAAATGAAAACCCAGGCATCATAGTAAATCAATGTGATGTGAGTTGTCTCACTATGTAACCACAAAAATAAAATCAACTAAAACCATATTAAAACCATCATGGGCCAACGATAATAGTGCAACACAAACCAGAAACAAATTGCCAGATACAGGCGGTGAGATATGACGAGTCTCACACTGGATGACAAAACTGACCAGTATGGTTCTACCTGCTGGATGTGTTGGGCTCTTTCTAAGGATCTGTGCTTCACACTGGAGCATGAGATCTGTGAGGAAATGTTCTGTCAGGTGCAGGGATGTATTACCAAGCGGGCCTACCGGGCCCAGGCACAGGGGCCCAAGAGCTCAGGGGGCCCATAACCCAGAGCCTTTTCACAGGGCCACTGTGGGACTCTTGCCTGGGATGAACTGATCCCTTTACACCAGTGATATGCTATTCAAAATAGTTGTCCAAGTCTAGATGAGGGTAAAAACCCACCTATATTGTCTCCATACGTTGTAACTCTCTTCCACTCTTTTCCTCGTTATCTCTCTCATGATTAAAGTCCTAAATTCCCACATCGCCCTGCTGTAAATTATCCATGTTTTATACATTTTTGAAACATGTGGTGCAAAAGAAAAAGATGAGAGGAAGTAGGAAGGAGAGGGTGATAGCAAAGGCAAGTATGAATGGACGAGGGAGAGTTTCAAGCAGAAGTCATGAAATTAAAAAGCGGAAGGGTGGATGAGAAGAAGTAACAAAGAAAGGAGATTGTGTGGTAAATGAGTTGTGACACTTTGGGGCCTCTTCTCCTTCCTCTATCTGCTTTACATCATCCTCAGGATATTATGACACACACTGCCTGCCTGGGTGCACAGATAGCAAATGGACACGCACACGCACACACACAAACTCAACTCTCAAAGAGTCTCCATATCGTAGTTTCAGTTGGCTAGGTCTCACCCTGGCACACAACCAGGCAGTAAGACAAATCAACCCAGAAACTGTCTCTTAATGGTCACCTTGTATACATTAGTGACAAGGCATTACACCGGAAGTCGAATGGTTAAATAAGATTGCTTTATGTAAACCTGTATCACTGCGCGAAATACCCCAGAATCCGGAGTTAGTCTTGCCAGGATATGTCAAATTATGACCCATATATGAGGAAATCTGGGTTGGATACTCTCCGACCACAACATTTTACAATTTCATATCTGGAGCATATCTTAACTCCGAATGGGACCACTTGATACCATCAGAATATGGAGTTTAGATATTTTCCCGATATGACTGCTGTCATATTTTGAAAGCCAACCACATCACATGTCTGGTGACAGCATATGGCAGGATACTACCGAAATGCCTCGCCCTGTGTGTGTTCAAATCCGGGAAGCAATATACGTGTCATATCCGTAGCAGGAAACTTTGAGATAGTATTAATATCCTTATGTCGGACATTCAAAGATATGATGCAAATCTGATCAAATTGACTGTCGATACTCACGGTTTCTGACTCATGTCCGGAGCATATCTTAAATCCGGATTGGGATCATTTTGACACCATCAGAATATGGAGTCCAAATGTTTTCTAGATATGACTGATGCCATATTTTGAAAGCCAAACACACCACATGTCTGGTGACAGCATATCACATGATACTACCGAAATGCCTCGTCCTGTGTGTGTTAAAATCCGGGAAGCAATATACGTGTCATATCTGTAGCAGGAAACTTTGAGATAGTATTAATATCCTTATGTCGGACATTCAAAGATATGATGCAAATCTGATCAAATTGACTGTCGATACTCATGGTTTATGACTCATGTCCGGAGCATATCTTAAGTCCGGATTGGGATCATTTTGACACCATCAGAATATGGAGTCCACATTTTTTCTAGATATGACTGATGCCATATTTTGAAAGCCAAACACACCACATGTCTGGTGACAGCATATGGCAGGATACTACCGAAATGCCTCGTCCTGTGTGTGCTAAAATCTGGGAAGCAATACGTCTCATATCCGTAGCAGGAAACTTTGAGATACTATTAATATCCTTATATCGGAAATTCAAAGATATGATTCAAATTTGATCAAATTGATTGTTGATATTCACAGTTTATGACTCATGTCCGGAGCATATCTTAAATCCAGAATCTGACCACTTTGACGCCAAGAGAATATGGAGTCCAAATTTTTTCCAGATATGACTGATGCCATATTTTGAAAGCCAAAACACACCACATGTCTGGTGACAGCATATCACATGATACTACCGAAATGCCTCGTCCTGTGTGTGTTAAATTCCGGGAAGCAATGTATGTGTCATATCCGTAGCAGGAAACGTTGAGATACTATTAATATCCTTACTCAGACATTCAAAGATATGATTCAAATCTGATCAAATTAAGTGTCGATACTCACAGCTTCTGACTCATGTCCGGAGCATATCTTAAATCCGGAATCTGACCACTTTGACACTACCAGAATATGGAGTCCAAATATTTTCCAGATATGACTGATGCCATATTTTGAAAGCCAAACACTAATGTATACACCACAGTATATCACATGATACTACCGAAATGCCTCGCCCTGTGTATATTAGAATCCAGTAAGCAATATACATGTCATATCCATAGCAGGAAACTTGATATACATGTAGTATCCATAGCAGAAAACTTTTAGATATGGTTAGAGTAATAGCCACATGTCTTGGATATTCTAGGATATGATTCAAATCTGATCAAAATTACTGTAAATACTCGCTGGTTATAACTCATCTTCGGAGTATCAACTTCCGGACTGGGAGCACTTTAAAATTGAGTCAATATATTGTTTTGGCAGTCACAATAGGACAGAATATCTTGTATAGAGATATAACTGTTATCTAATATCTATTCAGATGTATGTGTTGTCAGTTACAAGACTTGACAGATTATTATTAGAAAAATACTCTTTAAATTGTGTCTGATATATATTTTTTTCAACAAAATGCCCCAAATCTTTTCAAGTACACCTACTCATTGAAAAATACATAATCTATGAATCTTCAAATATAATTATTTTATTAACGCAATTTGAACATCAAATTCAATTCAACGTGGCAGTTATGAAACATACAAAAACAGTCAGAGTTCAAAATAAAGTCACCGCCAGGGTTTGTGAGCATTTTCAGTGATTTCCATGACCCACAGAATATTTTCTTCTATGACTATTAGAACACCAAATATCACAAAAGACAGAACAAAGCCTCTACTTCCATGAAAAAAAAAACAGTTTGTTTCTCCGTGCTTCCGTTCTTTAGTTATCGACACATGAATGTGGGTTGTTTTCACTGACACCGTGCGTCTCTCACCACAAAGCCGTGAAAACTGCCTTTTTGCACAGAGAGCGCACCGGGGTGGGTCACCCTCTCATCTTCTCTGTGAGAAGCTAGTGCTTCCTGCTACTTGATGTGTGGAGGTCTGGGAGCATATTAGATGGCTGAAATTTACACTATGTGAGGGTTTACAAATCGGATCACTGAGATTAACTATTAAAAAAAGAGAGGTTAGAATGTGTGAAGAACACTTCTCAACTGTGCTGTTTGTGAGATCTTGCAAATGAAAAATAATATTTTTAACATATCTACATACGATACATGAACAACAAGGAATGCTGGACAAAAACATATCCAACAATAACAAATAAAATAAAAAAGTTCCAAAAACAAAACATCCTCAACAGTCAAACAAACAAGCTCTTAGTTTTCCAACCCAGTCTAAAAGAAAATGTAAAATAGCAACGTTGGTCCACAGCCTAAAGAAGTTGCTATTTTACAATTTCGGCTCCCAAATTGTAAAATAGTAACTTTTTGGGTTCGGTTTTGAGACCCCCCTTCCGACTCCCAAAGGGAATCCTCTAACCTCTGACTGCTCTAACCTCTCCCAGACTATAACCCTAACCTCTCCCCAGACCCTAACCCTAAACTCTCCCACCCCTCAAAAACCTCCCACCCCTGTATAAACTCCCATTCAAAAAAGCTACCACTTTACAATTTGGGAGGCGAAATTCTAACGTTTTGGTTTGGTCAGTTTTGTTTTGGGTAGGTGGGAGATCCCTTCAAGGTCTCTGACCTCCACCTTCCGACCACTCTAACTTCCGACCTCAGTTACCCCTCTAACCTCAACCAGACCCTAGCCCTAAACCTAACCTCTTCCCAGACCATAACCTAACCTCGCCCACCCCTCAAAAACCTCCCACCCCCGTATGAACTGCCATTGAAAACAAGTTACCATTTTACAATTTTGGAGGCAAAATTCTAAAATTTCTAGCTGTGGACCAACACTGCTATTTTACCATTTTCCTTGAGACTGTGTTGATTTTTCAGCTGGAGCTTTCAGCTAGAGCACCCTCTTCCTCTGCCAGGTATGGCTGACTCCTGGATGCAGCAGGAGGTCCTCTGTTAGAATCTTGTCCAGAGGGGAGACGGTGATGAGTGGAGCGTGGCTCCACTCCCTTCCTCCTGTTCTCATCAAGGACCTTCTGGCAGGAGGTAACGATCGTGGTCAGACGTGGTGAGCGCCATTTTGGTGAGGAAAATATGTACCGTGACTTCTCCTCATCGCTTTCCTCATCACTCATCACATTTCCGTCAGCCCCTTTCAAGTATCTCAAGTCCTCTTGGCTCAGCACCTTCTCCCCAACTTTCACCCTCTTCTTAAAGAGCTATAAAGAGAGAGAAAAAACTGTGAGCTGCAGCAGTGGTCAAATTATGTTTTTATGCTGGCTTTGCAATGGCAAATCTACCAAATCTAAAGGAGCATTTCTTTCCATCCAGCACAAATTATAGTCTGGTAAGTCGGCACTAGTACCATTTTAAAGGTCCCATTCCGTGCAAAAGCTGTTTTTACTTGTAAATGCATATATACTGCTGTCAGCCCTCCCTGTAATGAGTGGTCACACGTTCAGAACTGCCACAGTTGGATTTGTCCCTATCCAGCGTCCCCCTGCAGTCTCCTCCAAGCCACACCCCCAAACGCGTCGTTTGCCCAGAGAGGAATCTGGAGAGAATATCGACGTCACTAGCTTCCTCCTGCATACTCGGGTCCCTCTCACACAAGCTACCTGCACCATTTAGTCTATAGCCACAAAATTAACACTTCTAGCTGGAGCGACGCCAACTGTACGTGATCCAGCAACTGCAGAGGTGCATTCGGTAAGTCTAGGCATTTTGAGATGTCCTCTTTAGCGTAGTACCGTTTAGTTAACGATAACTCGCAACCTAGCGTGCTGGTCCACAGACGCTAATCTGATTGGCCGCTGGGAGCCTGGGGCGGGCTCTCCCTCAGCGGCCAATGGGAACTGTTAGTTCTGAATATATTATAGAAACAGGCCGTTCTTGGGAAGCGACCAGATGAGGAAGTGAGAACTCCGTCACAACAAACGGGTTTGCTATATTTTCGACAGATTAATCCAGAATCATGTTTTATGGACCAGAGACACACGTTTTTAAGAGGTTACAGCTGCACGAATTGGGACCTTTAATACCTGTACATTTTACTGCGCTCTTTTTGCTTGATAGAGACAGAAAAAATATATATATTATGACTGTAATGGGACTGTCATATCAGCGCCTAAATTGGCTTCACACAGAGTCAAACACAATGTATAGACTAAATTCCAATGAAATTTAAATTGAATTAATGGTGTTAAACTTCTCCAATCTCCAGTTGGTTTATCCTGCCATCCCTATTCTGCACACACTGACTGCATAGTGCAGCATTAGGTACTGAGGCTATTTGGAAATGCAAGGTAGGAGAAGGAGAGCCAGCACACAAAAATGTCCTTTTGTTGGGTTTATTCCAGCTTAACACCAGGTACAGCACACGGACGTTTAAGCCTAACGGCCTTCTTCAGCGTGTTGCTGTGTCAGGCGGAAATGACGTTTAAATACACTGAGACCGGAAGTCCATTCAATAAACGAAATATCAAAATTCATATATAAATGCATATATAAAGGCCTGGTTCTGCTCTCCCACACAGTGGGGCTGACCAGACTATTGTTATTTATATATGCATACATTGTTGTATGTAGACATTTTCTTTGATAATGGAACGTGCGTGTTGTGTATTGCTTGGTTCTTGAATTCTTTATATACTGTAACTGAATTTTGATATTTCGTTTATTGAATGGACTTCCGGTCTCAGTGTATTTAAACGTCATTTCCTGACACAGCAACACGCTGAAGAAGGCTGTTAGGCTGAAACGTCCGTGTGCTGTACCTGGTGTTAAGCTGGAATAAACCCAACAAAAGGACATTTTTGTGTGCTGGCTCTCCTTCTCCTACCAAGTATCTCCTGTGCCGTGCACCGAAACTTTAAAAACACCGGTGAGTGTGCTCGCTACTGGCTTATTGCCAGTTTGTTTGGACATATTTGGAAATGCAAAACTGATCCGTGCAGTTAACTAGCCATCATGTAACCAGGTTAAATTATGTTAACATTAGTGGCTCTCTCCAGTCCTGCTACAGCGCCAAAATAAAGTGTGTAAATAGGTTTGGCTTACCAAAACTACATTCGTGGAATTAGGCATTTTAATTGATAACCATGTGGCAATGCATTGAATTGAGATTCAATATAGATTTGTGGCTTCCACGGGAAGATATACTCACCCTATCACGCCGGCTTGTAAGGAGCTTTCTCCGCATAACGGCCTCCTTGGTTGTTCCCTCCTGCAGCTTTGCCTGGCTCTTCAGGTTTTCATAAGCCCTGTTGCAGGCTTCTGGAAATAGATAATAAAACAAAATTGACAAATTATCGGTGACAGTAGAGTGTTTAGTTTTTAACTTGTCACTTAGACTTTCAGAAGTAAGGGTGTATTCACACCTCTAGGTTGCTTGCTTTGTGTTCAATTTGGGTACTTAATTGATACAATTGTTGCATTTGTGCGTGGGTTCGTTTGTGTTCACACAGCCACAATGAAACGGTCCAAATAGTATTGCCAAGCCTCCTGGATTGGCCAGGAGACACTCCGATAGGCCAATAGCCTCTCGGAATAGAAAAGATAATTCCCCAAGATTTTATGATTATAAGAATGCGTTCTGTTAGACCTACATTGTAGTCTACATCGGGTGTGCGCCGTGCGAGGAGAGAGAGAGAAAGTTATTTATTTATTTACTTAAGCTATCGGGTAATTTGGAGATATAAGATCAAAGACCCTCGCAACTTCTGCTATTACTATCACAAAGACTTTAGAGAATTATGAATAATAAACACCTGTCCTGTCAGGAATAAAATATTAATAATATAATAATAATAATTTAATAATAGCCTACGGACATTTTGAGGAAGACATGCAATCAGTCTGATTGTTCCAGACAATCTTATCACAAAGAAGGCTGGCTCTGATTACCACGACTTGTTTTCATTTGGAGACCAGAGGTAAGTTGCCGTTCGTCGAGTTCAAACATGATGTTGCAAAAATCCCCCAAAGTTTATCCATGCAAACGCTAGTTTCACAAGCATTCAACTATTAAAATGTCTCGCAACTGATGATTTCTCATCCTGATTGCGTATAGAGCATTTGTGTTCAGATTCTGGTTTTTAACTAGCGTTTTGTTTTGCCTACATAGTATAAATTACATGGGCATTTCAACAGGTAAACAACATATCTAGTGTTACATGTGATTCTGCCTCTGACCTTAATGTTCACACCAGAACTCGGATGCGTGAAATGATTACCTTTGAGCATGGCATAACAATGTCCCAATTATAGCAAGGAAAATTACCAGAAGGAATAGAACGAGAAACAAAGAAAGTGAGTGGGTCTCTTGGGCAGATCTGACTTTACTAAAATATCTCTTAAATTGGAGGACCTCTTATAAAAGTATCTGGGTGAAGTTTGAAAAGCATTAGATGTGAAAGTCACTTTCCAGTATGTGCCAATATCTACTCAATACTTCTTTGACTGACTTAGATAGGCTATAGGACTATAGGTGGACACAAATGCTAGGCCCTGAGAAGAGGTGTCTCTGGAATTAGATTTAAGTAAATCATACTGCTGCACTTGTCGTACTCTGTTGAGATGGTTCTCCAGTAAATCATCCCCATATCCCCTCGACTTAAAATTAACACCAAGATTTTTAGCATATAACTCAAAAGAATCACAAATACGTTTAATCCTCAATAATTGACTTATGGTAGACTTCTCTTTAATGCTGGAGAATGAAAACTTTTGAATTGTAAAAAAGTATTTATATCGGTTTCCTTTCTGTAAACCTCAGTATGTGTACAGAGGATCCATGTTTCTTCATCCAAAACATCCAAGAAAGAAATCTGTTCCAAATCATAACATAATGTAAACTTAATTGATTCCTTTCTTGAGTTAAAAAAAGCATGAAATAGTTTTATTTCTTCAGCATTACCACTCCAAATAAAAAATAGATTGTCTATGTATCTCCAATAGCTTTTAAAGGGATAGTTCTGTTTGTTTGAAGTTGGGTCCTATGTACGGCAACCATTTTAGGGCATCCTCGTCCGTCAGAGTATAGGCTATCGTTCCTCAGTCTAAAGCGTTGTCAGTTGTCATGTCTCCTATAGTAAACCGTCGAGTGTGCTCTGAAACACCTTCAGTCCTCACACGAAAACGCTGTCATTCCTCCTGCCTCACTTATCACTCAAACTAGCTGTCAGGCATCACTCCTCACGTCTCACACAAAAACGTTGTCGATCCTCCTGCAGACTAGCTGTCAGGCATCACTCAAACTAGCTGTCAGTCATCACATGAAAACGCTGTCATTCGTTGTTTTTGGTTGTTCTTCCGTGTAGAATGCCTCTGTGAAATGAGCAACAATTTCTTACAACTTCACTTTCGGTTGAGTGATTTTGCCTTCAAAATAAAAGCGTGTTGTTTTTTTTACAATAGATTAAAGTAGTAATCCATGAGACCCAACATAATTAATTAATCTGTTGGGTCTCATGGATTACTACTTTAATCTATTGTAAATAAAAGAAAACAGGCTTTTATTTTGAAGGCAAAATCACTCAACCGAAAGTGAAGTTGTAAGAAATTGTTGCTCATTTCACAGAGGCATTCTACACGGAAGAACAACCAAAAACAACGAATGACAGCGTTTTCATGTGATGACTGACAGCTAGTTTGAGTGATGCCTGACAGCTAGTCTGCAGGAGGATCGATAACGTTTTTGTGTGAGACGTGAGGAGTGATGCCTGACAGCTAGTTTGAGTGATAAGTGAGGCAGGAGGAATGACAGCGTTTTCGTGTGAGGACTGAAGGTGTTTCAGAGCACACTCGATGATTTACTATAGGAGACATGACAACTGACAACGCTTTAGACTGAGGAACGATAGCCTATACTCTGACGGACGAGGATGCCCTAAAATAGTTGCCGTACCTATGAGGTACTCTCATACAGTCAGTGCACTGGGTACAGCACTCTGGATGCATGCTGCAGCTGGAGTGCAGTTCTCCTATCTCGGATGCATCGAGAGTGCTTTACCCAGTGCACTGACTGTATGAGAGTACCTCATAGGACCCAACTTCAAACAAACAGAACTATCCCTTTAATAAACTTAGAATAGGGATTATCATTCAAATTATCCCATAAACAGAATTTGCATAATTTGGAGCCACCGGTGAGCCCATAGCTGAGTCCCGATGTTGAAGGTAGTATTGATCCTGAAACTGTCTGTCTGCTTGATAATCAAATTTTGCTGCAATACAAATGATTGAAGTGAGATGGACAGACTGGAAACTTTATTTAATTAGATAAAACAGATCTTCAAAAAGCCATTTTCCTTTGGGGACATAATTTGCAGTTGAAAAAAGGTAATAAATCATAATATATTGCAATATCGCAATACTCAATATATCGCAATACTAGCATATTGCAATATCGCAATACTATCGTATCATGACAAACGGCTTGATGCTCAGAACAATAGAGGTAGTGTGTGGACAATAGGTGCAAACGAAGTGCCGAACCATCAAATACGAGGTAATGTAGACATGGCCTAGGCAAGGCAAATAAATTTAGTAACCAGTAAAAGAAGGAATAAAGAAGAAAATTATAAAATAAATTTAGTGCCAGATCTGTATATATTTCTATTTTTTCTGTTCTGGAAAAATGACTGAAAAAATAATTTAAATAACCATTGGTTTTGGCCTTGGTGCCCTACATTTTGGCCACGATGCCCTAGGTATTGTAAATTTGTATCTATCAAAGGCCAAAGTGGCCTTGCACTAAAAATTACTTAATTCCACGGATTTCAATTTGTAACCGCTCCACCATGTGGTGGGTTATTAAGGAGAAGATAAAAAACACCATCTCTCCTTTGAATAAATGCATTCAAAGAAGAGTGCTGTTCAGATTTCAAAGTGGTACTGTTGATCAAATTAAAACAGCTTCGATAGCAGCGTCTATCTCGTCTGGTGGCTGCTGCCACTGTTGTTATTACTCCTCGGCACACTTGACAAAAACATGACCACAGCATTACTGGTCATGCTTAGTGTTGCACTGTTTATTGATGCTGATTGGATAATTGTTAGTCCCCCTCAGCACTCATTGGACAAGTTGTTTCTGATGGCACGATGCCAGAGCAGAAGCAGCAAAAACTCAACACAGTGGAGGGTGAATTCGAAGGTCTGGATTCCTTCAACTTAAACTTGGCTCTGATCAACACAATTACACTGATCTTACCAGTACAAGATCTGCATGTATCTCTCTCTGCATACAGCAGATAGTAGGGTTAACAAAATGTTATCCCAACACCCCCCCCCCCCCCCAATACTTACTTCTCATGAGCTGGATACTCCACAACTGCCCCTGCCCCATGTCAGTGATTGTCTGGATGACAGCTTTTGTCACCAGCTCGTTATGCGTTGTCCTGAACCTGGAAGCATAAGCATTGGCACTATTGGTAACAAATCATCTCACCATTCATTTAATCCAATAAATACATTTTTAGATCCCAATTCAAAGGTTTTATCAAAAAGTATTGCTTATGAGCTAACAGAAAATGAGAGTGATAATACAGGACAAAATAGACTATCAAATGAGTCTGACAGGGCGTTCACACCAAGCAACACTCAAGCAACGGTGAAGCCACAAGTTTCTTTTCGGCGTCCTTGTTAGCAGGCGAGGCCGTAAAAAACAGCTGCGCGCGTGCCACACTGAAACGATCGTTCAGGATTCAGTTCTATTTTCCAAGCGTGAAGCATGAAGCTGCCAGGCAGGAAGTCAATGAAAATTGTGGGCGGGGGGTCAATGTGCGCCGAGCGAGGCACAGAGGAACAGAGAGTGCTTCTTGTGTGATATGTTTAGTGTGAGCATAGCTTCAACGTGGCTTTAGCTTCAGCTCTGCTTCTGTTAAGCACCTGGTGTAATCCTGATTACTTGAGTCCGACTCTGAGTCCGGAGTTACTGAGCATGAGCCTGAACCCACATCTAGGTGAACACATGTATCTGCCCTTGCACGAAAATTATTGAATAATGTCAGGATATTAATATAGCTATACATATCTTATGGCAAATTATTAGGGCATATTAAAGAGAAACAAAAAACTGTCTTTATTAATTAGCAAGTCCGAGTCCTCGTCTCCAACTTCCAAGTCCAAATGCATGAATGCTCGAGTCCAAGTCCAAGTCATCAGTTCTCAAGTCCAAGTCAAGTCATGAGTCCTGAAAATGCGTCCAGGACTCAGATTCAACTACAACAGTGAAGGAAATACAGAGTGTGGGCCATAACAAATGTATGTGATAATCTGTCCCAATATTGGCAAATATGCAAAACAGGATTTGCCATAACATACTTGTCAGTTTGCTGGACTCTCCACTGAAGCTGTTCACCCAGGCTTCTGTGGGTTTGACGGACCAGGGTCTGCAAATGGCATACATTTGAAACGTAAATGTAATAATGAAGCCGAATTTAGTTTGGAACCCCAAACAATGACATCTTCTAAACATTACACACTCTGATTGGACCCTGCTTGCTAATTTCCACAGTAACAGACGATTCAGTTGCACAGATAAGCAGAATAATTGAAGTATATAACCTATCCTAACATACTTAACATTAAATTACTTCTTCCAATTTAATTAGAACAATACATACATCATTAGCAATATTACACAGCGGTAAACCTACTGGCAAATACACTATATGAAACAAATAAATTAGTCTGCATTCATAACTTGATGTGTGTTTCAGCAGCAGGCAGGAAGATTGGTGGACAGACAGCCTTCTTTCATGTGTAGCCCAATTATTTTTTTAAGTTTCATTATAAAGTGTATTTTTACATTTAAAAAAATTAAACAATAATTATACTATTTTCATTTGCACTTTTTTCTGTACAAGAACCAGGTTAAATAGGGTTACAGCTTTCAGTGTCTTACATCTGCATGTGAACAAAACTTCAGACACAATATGATTATCAAGTTATGTGAAGCGATTAATAGCATGGTATGATTATTTATATTGTATATATATTATAATATGCACTATTAGTTAATTGTATTGTACATAATATTACTCTGTAAATATGCAAATTGGTATACATACTATTAATGGTATATTATTAATAATTAATAATTTATACACTAGAACTATAAATTATATTTATTATGCAAGGTATGAATGTATTTGTATGTATATATATATATATATATATATATATATATATATATATATATATATATATATATATATATATATATTTGTATATATGTGTGTATGAACATAATATATGGTTTATTGAGAATGTAAATAGTATAAAAGTGGAAGTCAATTGATTAAGAATGTGAACTGTGGACTGGGGGTATAATAAGTACAGTGTACTTCATCCTACTCCTTTTCGGACCTCGTTGCTGTCACGTATTCTGATTATTATTGTTTATTTTTTTATTTAATTTTTCGTTTTATTTTCTTTTTTTTTCACTTATAAATATATATATTTTGTAATATTGATACTACTTGTGTATATTACTATTTCTTTTTTTTTGAAAGTCTGAAATAAAGCTTTCATTCATTCATCAATTGATCATAGACACTGATAATGGCCACACTTACCGACAGCTCAAGAGGCACCTTTGTGCTGCTTCCCCCAATGCCGCTGCCAGTTCCCACCTTCTCGATTATGTCATCTATCTTTTCATTGATGCCATCTACTTTTTGATTTAGAAGCCTGATTTCCCTAAAAGGGGAGCACAACACACATTACATGTCATAGTTATAAAAATCGCAAAATAAAAATATATTTACAATTGGAAAACTAGTTACTACAAGTGTAGATAAAACCATGTGTTTCACAGGCATAAAATGGACGTGGAGCCTCGCTCCACACTGCCCAGTTGTCGTCATTTTGCAGTTGTGTCCCTGAAATCTACAACGTTGGACTGAAAGACAGTTCAGTTATTTGTTTATAATGAAGATTTATTTGTTTCCCTGTCAAATAAATCGGTATGGGTATATATTGGTATCAGTCTGATTGTTCATTTCAAAAATTGGTGATCGGTATTGGCCCAGAATTTAGCAATCAGTGCATCCCTAGTATTAATATGAACTAACTGTATAACTTCCAAAATGGTCCCATCTTGAACAATGTAATAGCAACTATAGTTGGAATGCAACCAACATCTCTCAAACAATACTCATTCAGTTTACTGCCACAGAAAATAAGTTAAATTACAAGCTCCTCTCCCTTCTCAATTTCATTTTCCAATAGTTGTCTTAGTATAATCAATCTTGCCTTTATGATCGCTGTTGCAGTAACATAAAAATTCACTGATTACTCCGTGCTGATTATTACGCGCCCGCGCACGCGCGCGCACATACACACACACAGCTATGGCAAGGAGAAGGCGGGTAACAAACTATAGCTATCGAACGCATCAAGCCAAACACGCACGCACGCGCGCAGACACACACACACACACACACACACACACACACACACACACACACTCACACTATGGCAAGGGGAACAAACTATAGCTATCAAACGCATCTCCTTGACACCATGAGGCAAGCCCAAATGCCATTTCACCTTATATGGTAGAAGAAGCACATCTACAGTATAATACATTAGCAAATCAAGCAAGTAGAAAATCCATCCTAACTATAGGATGATTGGCGCGCGCGCTCTCTCTGTCTCTCTCTCTCTCACACACACACACACAACCGATAGTTTGGCGCTAAATTAGACCGCCATAAAGTTTGGCGCAAAATTAGCTAATGCAACTGGTCACACTGCAGCTTAACTTTAGCCTCCAACAAGACATGGAAACCCCTCTTTGTTTGGGTCGAGTTAGCTAACGTTATATTTACAGGCCAATGGGAGATGGAGCTAGTTTGAAGCTCACATTAGCCAACCTCAGTTACCATTCAACATAGCAGAATCAATCAGCTATAGCCTTACATCTTGTGAACACGCAAGCAAACACAGAAAAACACATGTATTGTACGAAATTAGCAATACCTCCATATATCGCCGAGGGTGACATGGCCCAATTCTGCCTCCTCGGATGACCCGCGGCGACCGGCTGGCTGTGCTGTGCGCTCCCGGGAGTGTGTGGGTCGGTCTCGGGCTCGGGGCCGTCGCGCAGGTGTCTGGCTTGAGCTAGCCTCAGCCTGGCTTGAGGGCGGCGATGGAGACCTGGTAGGAGATCTAGGAGTCCTCTGTCGTTGTCTTTTCCTCCCTCGCAATGGAGATAACCTGGCAGTGGCAGTCGCTCTACCGGGCCTCTCTTGGGATGAGTGAGGCATATTTGCTGGATGTCTAGATGCGCGCCAAGCGACTGTCCGCTTCAGAATCTAAAGGCTTTGTGACAAGACTCTGATCTCATGGGCGGAACTTGTCAGAATCCAGCCAATCACAATTACAGACGTCATCTAAAGAAAACAAACTACCAATCATGTTGCGCACATTGACGCGCTCAATTCCTCCAAAGGGATTAAAATGTATTATATGTATTAAATATGTAAATTATTATTATATTATTATTATTATTATATTATATATATATATTATATTATTATATTAAATATGTATTAAAAAAAGAAAAAGTTTGTGTAACTGTAGCCATCCTGATTAGTTCACGTGACCAGATGAGGACTGTACCAAAACAAATAAATAAATGTGTTTTTGACTTGTTAGAACTCAAATGTATGTAAATTCACCCAGGTAAAAAAATAAAATAAAAATATACTATTTTCACAGCTAACAGGTCAGATCAAGATTATATTGATATTGTGATATGAGTACACATCATTTTGTCTTTTTCAGGTTTAAAAAGGCTGCATTACAATAAAGTGCTACTAAAAGCAAAGCTCACAAAATAAACTATTCCATTAAATTTGTGTCACATAATTAAAACAATTGACTGGTGACAAGTTGTAGCTACATGATGTAATCATACAATTATCATCAAGTTATTGAAAATTAGTAATGTTACAGTTAATAGTTACTTAAAAAGTAATTGAGTTGAACATACCTATAACTACTTCATAACCTACAAAAAAAACTCTATCCTTACAAAAGCTAACAGAGCCCTGCTCTGCACTCTCCTGCTCAATAATCTATCATTTAATGTGATTTCCTGCACCCCTGAGTGCATGTTCACACCATACGCCAATCCCATGCCAATCCCACGTCAAAGCCACACAGTTTCATTTCAGAGTCCTTGTAAACAGGCAAGTCTGTTCACACCAGCTGCACGCCACGCTGAAGCCACGCTGTGCCATGCCAATGCCCCGCTGAACAGAGAGATTCAGCTTCTGTTCTATTTTCCAAGCGTGACGTGTGAAGCTTGAAACTGCAAGGCATGAATTGAATGGAAGTTGTGGGTGGGTTCAAGGCATGCCGAGTGAGGCGCTGAAGAGACTCCTGGCGTGACCGGTTAGGCGTCAGATCAGCTTGAGCCTGCCTCAAGCTTCAGTTCTGCCTATGGTGTGAACAAAGACTTACTCAGGCATTTATGACATACACAACATACATGACATCATGACATTTATCGCATAGGGCCCTAATACAATACATACATGACATACAGCATGACCTACATGACATACAGGTATATAGTACTGGTGAGGTCTCCAGACCATATTTCAAGCAGAAGGCCACTCACGCATAATCCGATC
>NW_028151609.1:0-66132 GCF_964638095.1 Poromitra crassiceps | reverse complement strand
CTCTCTGGTGTCAACACTCTGTCTGATTTTGGATTTTTTTTTTTTTTTTTTCCAAAATCAGACTTGACACCAGAGAGGCTGAATACCGCACTGAGTCAATGCGGTCTTAGCCTCTCTGGTGTCAACACTCTGTCTGATTTTGGATTTTTTTTTTTTTTTTTCCAAAATCAGACTTGACACCAGAGAGGCTGAATACCGCACTGAGTCAATGCGGTCTTAGCCTCTCTGGTGTCAACACTCTGTCTGATTTTGATTTTTTTTTTTTTTTTCCAAAATCAGACTTGACACCAGAGAGGCTGAATACCGCACTGAGTCAATGCGGTCTTAGCCTCTCTGGTGTCAACACTCTGTCTGATTTTGGATTTTTTTTTTTTTTTTCCAAAATCAGACTTGACACCAGAGAGGCTGAATACCGCACTGAGTCAATGCGGTCTTAGCCTCTCTGGTCTCAACACTCTGTCTGATTTTGGATTTTTTTTTTTTTTTTCAAAATCAGACTTGACACCAGAGAGGCTGAATACCGCACTGAGTCAATGCGGTCTTAGCCTCTCTGGTGTCAACACTCTGTCTGATTTTGGATTTTTTTTTTTTTTTTTCCAAAATCAGACTTGACACCAGAGAGGCTGAATACCGCACTGAGTCAATGCGGTCTTAGCCTCTCTGGTGTCAACACTCTGTCTGATTTTGGATTTTTTTTTTTTTTTTCCAAAATCAGACTTGACACCAGAGAGGCTGAATACCGCACTGAGTCAATGCGGTCTTAGCCTCTCTGGTGTCAACACTCTGTCTGATTTTGGATTTTTTTTTTTTTTTTCCAAAATCAGACTTGACACCAGAGAGGCTGAATACCGCACTGAGTCAATGCGGTCTTAGCCTCTCTGGTCTCAACACTCTGTCTGATTTTGGATTTTTTTTTTTTTTTCAAAATCAGACTTGACACCAGAGAGGCTGAATACCGCACTGAGTCAATGCGGTCTTAGCCTCTCTGGTGTCAACACTCTGTCTGATTTTGGATTTTTTTTTTTTTTTCCAAAATCAGACTTGACACCAGAGAGGCTGAATACCGCACTGAGTCAATGCGGTCTTAGCCTCTCTGGTCTCAACACTCTGTCTGATTTTGGATTTTTTTTTTTTTTTTTCCAAAATCAGACTTGACACCAGAGAGGCTGAATACCGCACTGAGTCAATGCGGTCTTAGCCTCTCTGGTGTCAACACTCTGTCTGATTTGGATTTTTTTTTTTTTTTTCCAAAATCAGACTTGACACCAGAGAGGCTGAATACCGCACTGAGTCAATGCGGTCTTAGCCTCTCTGGTCTCAACACTCTGTCTGATTTTGGATTTTTTTTTTTTTTTTTTCCAAAATCAGACTTGACACCAGAGAGGCTGAATACCGCACTGAGTCAATGCGGTCTTAGCCTCTCTGGTGTCAACACTCTGTCTGATTTTGGATTTTTTTTTTTTTTTTCCAAAATCAGACTTGACACCAGAGAGGCTGAATACCGCACTGAGTCAATGCGGTCTTAGCCTCTCTGGTCTCAACACTCTGTCTGATTTTGGATTTTTTTTTTTTTTTTTCCAAAATCAGACTTGACACCAGAGAGGCTGAATACCGCACTGAGTCAATGCGGTCTTAGCCTCTCTGGTGTCAACACTCTGTCTGATTTTGGATTATTTTTTTTTTTTTTCAAAATCAGACTTGACACCAGAGAGGCTGAATACCGCACTGAGTCAATGCGGTCTTAGCCTCTCTGGTGTCAACACTCTGTCTGATTTTGGATTTTTTTTTTTTTTTTCCAAAATCAGACTTGACACCAGAGAGGCTGAATACCGCACTGAGTCAATGCGGTCTTAGCCTCTCTGGTGTCAACACTCTGTCTGATTTTGGATTTTTTTTTTTTTTTTCCAAAATCAGACTTGACACCAGAGAGGCTGAATACCGCACTGAGTCAATGCGGTCTTAGCCTCTCTGGTCTCAACACTCTGTCTGATTTTGGATTTTTTTTTTTTTTTTTTTCCAAAATCAGACTTGACACCAGAGAGGCTGAATACTGCACTGAGTCAATGCGGTCTTAGCCTCTCTGGTCTCAACACTCTGTCTGATTTTGGATTTTTTTTTTTTTTTTTCAAAATCAGACTTGACACCAGAGAGGCTGAATACCGCACTGAGTCAATGCGGTCTTAGCCTCTCTGGTGTCAACACTCTGTCTGATTTTGGATTTTTTTTTTTTTTTTTCCAAAATCAGACTTGACACCAGAGAGGCTGAATACCGCACTGAGTCAATGCGGTCTTAGCCTCTCTGGTCTCAACACTCTGTCTGATTTTGGATTTTTTTTTTTTTTTTTCCAAAATCAGACTTGACACCAGAGAGGCTGAATACCGCACTGAGTCAATGCGGTCTTAGCCTCTCTGGTGTCAACACTCTGTCTGATTTTGGATTTTTTTTTTTTTTTCCAAAATCAGACTTGACACCAGAGAGGCTGAATACCGCACTGAGTCAATGCGGTCTTAGCCTCTCTGGTCTCAACACTCTGTCTGATTTTGGATTTTTTTTTTTTTTTTTTTTCCAAAATCAGACTTGACACCAGAGAGGCTGAATACCGCACTGAGTCAATGCGGTCTTAGCCTCTCTGGTGTCAACACTCTGTCTGATTTTGGATTTTTTTTTTTTTTTTTCCAAAATCAGACTTGACACCAGAGAGGCTGAATACCGCACTGAGTCAATGCGGTCTTAGCCTCTCTGGTCTCAACACTCTGTCTGATTTTGGATTTTTTTTTTTTTTTTTCCAAAATCAGACTTGACACCAGAGAGGCTGAATACCGCACTGAGTCAATGCGGTCTTAGCCTCTCTGGTGTCAACACTCTGTCTGATTTTGGATTTTTTTTTTTTTTTTCCAAAATCAGACTTGACACCAGAGAGGCTGAATACCGCACTGAGTCAATGCGGTCTTAGCCTCTCTGGTCTCAACACTCTGTCTGATTTTGGATTTTTTTTTTTTTTTTTTTCCAAAATCAGACTTGACACCAGAGAGGCTGAATACCGCACTGAGTCAATGCGGTCTTAGCCTCTCTGGTGTCAACACTCTGTCTGATTTTGGATTTTTTTTTTTTTTTTCAAAATCAGACTTGACACCAGAGAGGCTGAATACCGCACTGAGTCAATGCGGTCTTAGCCTCTCTGGTCTCAACACTCTGTCTGATTTTGGATTTTTTTTTTTTTTTTTCCAAAATCAGACTTGACACCAGAGAGGCTGAATACCGCACTGAGTCAATGCGGTCTTAGCCTCTCTGGTGTCAACACTCTGTCTGATTTTGGATTTTTTTTTTTTTTTTTCCAAAATCAGACTTGACACCAGAGAGGCTGAATACCGCACTGAGTCAATGCGGTCTTAGCCTCTCTGGTCTCAACACTCTGTCTGATTTTGGATTTTTTTTTTTTTTTTTTCCAAAATCAGACTTGACACCAGAGAGGCTGAATACCGCACTGAGTCAATGCGGTCTTAGCCTCTCTGGTGTCAACACTCTGTCTGATTTTGGATTTTTTTTTTTTTTTTTCCAAAATCAGACTTGACACCAGAGAGGCTGAATACCGCACTGAGTCAATGCGGTCTTAGCCTCTCTGGTCTCAACACTCTGTCTGATTTTGGATTTTTTTTTTTTTTTTTTTTCCAAAATCAGACTTGACACCAGAGAGGCTGAATACCGCACTGAGTCAATGCGGTCTTAGCCTCTCTGGTGTCAACACTCTGTCTGATTTTGGATTTTTTTTTTTTTTTTTCCAAAATCAGACTTGACACCAGAGAGGCTGAATACCGCACTGAGTCAATGCGGTCTTAGCCTCTCTGGTCTCAACACTCTGTCTGATTTTGGATTTTTTTTTTTTTTTTTCCAAAATCAGACTTGACACCAGAGAGGCTGAATACCGCACTGAGTCAATGCGGTCTTAGCCTCTCTGGTGTCAACACTCTGTCTGATTTTGGATTTTTTTTTTTTTTTTCCAAAATCAGACTTGACACCAGAGAGGCTGAATACCGCACTGAGTCAATGCGGTCTTAGCCTCTCTGGTCTCAACACTCTGTCTGATTTTGGATTTTTTTTTTTTTTTTTTTCCAAAATCAGACTTGACACCAGAGAGGCTGAATACCGCACTGAGTCAATGCGGTCTTAGCCTCTCTGGTGTCAACACTCTGTCTGATTTTGGATTTTTTTTTTTTTTTTCCAAAATCAGACTTGACACCAGAGAGGCTGAATACCGCACTGAGTCAATGCGGTCTTAGCCTCTCTGGTCTCAACACTCTGTCTGATTTTGGATTTTTTTTTTTTTTTTTCCAAAATCAGACTTGACACCAGAGAGGCTGAATACCGCACTGAGTCAATGCGGTCTTAGCCTCTCTGGTGTCAACACTCTGTCTGATTTTGGATTTTTTTTTTTTTTTTTCCAAAATCAGACTTGACACCAGAGAGGCTGAATACCGCACTGAGTCAATGCGGTCTTAGCCTCTCTGGTGTCAACACTCTGTCTGATTTTGGATTTTTTTTTTTTTTTTTCCAAAATCAGACTTGACACCAGAGAGGCTGAATACCGCACTGAGTCAATGCGGTCTTAGCCTCTCTGGTCTCAACACTCTGTCTGATTTTGGATTTTTTTTTTTTTTTTCCAAAATCAGACTTGACACCAGAGAGGCTGAATACCGCACTGAGTCAATGCGGTCTTAGCCTCTCTGGTCTCAACACTCTGTCTGATTTTGGATTTTTTTTTTTTTTTTTCCAAAATCAGACTTGACACCAGAGAGGCTGAATACCGCACTGAGTCAATGCGGTCTTAGCCTCTCTGGTGTCAACACTCTGTCTGATTTTGGATTTTTTTTTTTTTTTTCCAAAATCAGACTTGACACCAGAGAGGCTGAATACCGCACTGAGTCAATGCGGTCTTAGCCTCTCTGGTCTCAACACTCTGTCTGATTTTGGATTTTTTTTTTTTTTTTTTTCCAAAATCAGACTTGACACCAGAGAGGCTGAATACCGCACTGAGTCAATGCGGTCTTAGCCTCTCTGGTGTCAACACTCTGTCTGATTTTGGATTTTTTTTTTTTTTTTTTCCAAAATCAGACTTGACACCAGAGAGGCTGAATACCGCACTGAGTCAATGCGGTCTTAGCCTCTCTGGTCTCAACACTCTGTCTGATTTTGGATTTTTTTTTTTTTTTTTTCAAAATCAGACTTGACACCAGAGAGGCTGAATACCGCACTGAGTCAATGCGGTCTTAGCCTCTCTGGTGTCAACACTCTGTCTGATTTTGGATTTTTTTTTTTTTTTTTCCAAAATCAGACTTGACACCAGAGAGGCTGAATACCGCACTGAGTCAATGCGGTCTTAGCCTCTCTGGTCTCAACACTCTGTCTGATTTTGGATTTTTTTTTTTTTTTTTCCAAAATCAGACTTGACACCAGAGAGGCTGAATACCGCACTGAGTCAATGCGGTCTTAGCCTCTCTGGTGTCAACACTCTGTCTGATTTTGGATTTTTTTTTTTTTTTCCAAAATCAGACTTGACACCAGAGAGGCTGAATACCGCACTGAGTCAATGCGGTCTTAGCCTCTCTGGTCTCAACACTCTGTCTGATTTTGGATTTTTTTTTTTTTTTTTTTTTTCCAAAATCAGACTTGACACCAGAGAGGCTGAATACCGCACTGAGTCAATGCGGTCTTAGCCTCTCTGGTGTCAACACTCTGTCTGATTTTGGATTTTTTTTTTTTTTTTCCAAAATCAGACTTGACACCAGAGAGGCTGAATACCGCACTGAGTCAATGCGGTCTTAGCCTCTCTGGTCTCAACACTCTGTCTGATTTTGGATTTTTTTTTTTTTTTTTCCAAAATCAGACTTGACACCAGAGAGGCTGAATACCGCACTGAGTCAATGCGGTCTTAGCCTCTCTGGTGTCAACACTCTGTCTGATTTTGGATTTTTTTTTTTTTTTTCCAAAATCAGACTTGACACCAGAGAGGCTGAATACCGCACTGAGTCAATGCGGTCTTAGCCTCTCTGGTCTCAACACTCTGTCTGATTTTGGATTTTTTTTTTTTTTTTTCCAAAATCAGACTTGACACCAGAGAGGCTGAATACCGCACTGAGTCAATGCGGTCTTAGCCTCTCTGGTGTCAACACTCTGTCTGATTTTGGATTTTTTTTTTTTTTTTTTCCAAAATCAGACTTGACACCAGAGAGGCTGAATACCGCACTGAGTCAATGCGGTCTTAGCCTCTCTGGTCTCAACACTCTGTCTGATTTTGGATTTTTTTTTTTTTTTTTCCAAAATCAGACTTGACACCAGAGAGGCTGAATACCGCACTGAGTCAATGCGGTCTTAGCCTCTCTGGTCTCAACACTCTGTCTGATTTTGGATTTTTTTTTTTTTTTTTCCAAAATCAGACTTGACACCAGAGAGGCTGAATACCGCACTGAGTCAATGCGGTCTTAGCCTCTCTGGTCTCAACACTCTGTCTGATTTTGGATTTTTTTTTTTTTTTTTCCAAAATCAGACTTGACACCAGAGAGGCTGAATACCGCACTGAGTCAATGCGGTCTTAGCCTCTCTGGTGTCAACACTCTGTCTGATTTTGGATTTTTTTTTTTTTTTTTCCAAAATCAGACTTGACACCAGAGAGGCTGAATACCGCACTGAGTCAATGCGGTCTTAGCCTCTCTGGTCTCAACACTCTGTCTGATTTTGGATTTTTTTTTTTTTTTTTTTTCCAAAATCAGACTTGACACCAGAGAGGCTGAATACCGCACTGAGTCAATGCGGTCTTAGCCTCTCTGGTCTCAACACTCTGTCTGATTTTGGATTTTTTTTTTTTTTTTTCCAAAATCAGACTTGACACCAGAGAGGCTGAATACCGCACTGAGTCAATGCGGTCTTAGCCTCTCTGGTCTCAACACTCTGTCTGATTTTGGATTTTTTTTTTTTTTTTTTTCAAAATCAGACTTGACACCAGAGAGGCTGAATACCGCACTGAGTCAATGCGGTCTTAGCCTCTCTGGTGTCAACACTCTGTCTGATTTTGGATTTTTTTTTTTTTTTTCCAAAATCAGACTTGACACCAGAGAGGCTGAATACCGCACTGAGTCAATGCGGTCTTAGCCTCTCTGGTCTCAACACTCTGTCTGATTTTGGATTTTTTTTTTTTTTTTTTCCAAAATCAGACTTGACACCAGAGAGGCTGAATACCGCACTGAGTCAATGCGGTCTTAGCCTCTCTGGTGTCAACACTCTGTCTGATTTTGGATTTTTTTTTTTTTTTCCAAAATCAGACTTGACACCAGAGAGGCTGAATACCGCACTGAGTCAATGCGGTCTTAGCCTCTCTGGTCTCAACACTCTGTCTGATTTTGGATTTTTTTTTTTTTTTTTTTTTCCAAAATCAGACTTGACACCAGAGAGGCTGAATACCGCACTGAGTCAATGCGGTCTTAGCCTCTCTGGTGTCAACACTCTGTCTGATTTTGGATTTTTTTTTTTTTTTTCCAAAATCAGACTTGACACCAGAGAGGCTGAATACCGCACTGAGTCAATGCGGTCTTAGCCTCTCTGGTCTCAACACTCTGTCTGATTTTGGATTTTTTTTTTTTTTTTTCCAAAATCAGACTTGACACCAGAGAGGCTGAATACCGCACTGAGTCAATGCGGTCTTAGCCTCTCTGGTGTCAACACTCTGTCTGATTTTGGATTTTTTTTTTTTTTTCCAAAATCAGACTTGACACCAGAGAGGCTGAATACCGCACTGAGTCAATGCGGTCTTAGCCTCTCTGGTGTCAACACTCTGTCTGATTTTGGATTTTTTTTTTTTTTTCCAAAATCAGACTTGACACCAGAGAGGCTGAATACCGCACTGAGTCAATGCGGTCTTAGCCTCTCTGGTCTCAACACTCTGTCTGATTTTGGATTTTTTTTTTTTTTTTTCAAAATCAGACTTGACACCAGAGAGGCTGAATACCGCACTGAGTCAATGCGGTCTTAGCATCTCTGGTGTCAACACTCTGTCTGATTTTGGATTTTTTTTTTTTTTTTTCCAAAATCAGACTTGACACCAGAGAGGCTGAATACCGCACTGAGTCAATGCGGTCTTAGCCTCTCTGGTGTCAACACTCTGTCTGATTTTGGATTTTTTTTTTTTTTTTTCCAAAATCAGACTTGACACCAGAGAGGCTGAATACCGCACTGAGTCAATGCGGTCTTAGCCTCTCTGGTGTCAACACTCTGTCTGATTTTGGATTTTTTTTTTTTTTTTTCCAAAATCAGACTTGACACCAGAGAGGCTGAATACCGCACTGAGTCAATGCGGTCTTAGCCTCTCTGGTCTCAACACTCTGTCTGATTTTGGATTTTTTTTTTTTTTTTTTTCCAAAATCAGACTTGACACCAGAGAGGCTGAATACCGCACTGAGTCAATGCGGTCTTAGCCTCTCTGGTCTCAACACTCTGTCTGATTTTGGATTTTTTTTTTTTTTTTCCAAAATCAGACTTGACACCAGAGAGGCTGAATACCGCACTGAGTCAATGCGGTCTTAGCCTCTCTGGTCTCAACACTCTGTCTGATTTTGGATTTTTTTTTTTTTTTTTCAAAATCAGACTTGACACCAGAGAGGCTGAATACCGCACTGAGTCAATGCGGTCTTAGCCTCTCTGGTGTCAACACTCTGTCTGATTTTGGATTTTTTTTTTTTTTTTTCCAAAATCAGACTTGACACCAGAGAGGCTGAATACCGCACTGAGTCAATGCGGTCTTAGCCTCTCTGGTCTCAACACTCTGTCTGATTTTGGATTTTTTTTTTTTTTTTCCAAAATCAGACTTGACACCAGAGAGGCTGAATACCGCACTGAGTCAATGCGGTCTTAGCCTCTCTGGTGTCAACACTCTGTCTGATTTTGGATTTTTTTTTTTTTTTCCAAAATCAGACTTGACACCAGAGAGGCTGAATACCGCACTGAGTCAATGCGGTCTTAGCCTCTCTGGTCTCAACACTCTGTCTGATTTTGGATTTTTTTTTTTTTTTTTTTTTTTCCAAAATCAGACTTGACACCAGAGAGGCTGAATACCGCACTGAGTCAATGCGGTCTTAGCCTCTCTGGTCTCAACACTCTGTCTGATTTTGGATTTTTTTTTTTTTTTTTCCAAAATCAGACTTGACACCAGAGAGGCTGAATACCGCACTGAGTCAATGCGGTCTTAGCCTCTCTGGTCTCAACACTCTGTCTGATTTTGGATTTTTTTTTTTTTTTTTCCAAAATCAGACTTGACACCAGAGAGGCTGAATACCGCACTGAGTCAATGCGGTCTTAGCCTCTCTGGTCTCAACACTCTGTCTGATTTTGGATTTTTTTTTTTTTTTTCCAAAATCAGACTTGACACCAGAGAGGCTGAATACCGCACTGAGTCAATGCGGTCTTAGCCTCTCTGGTCTCAACACTCTGTCTGATTTTGGATTTTTTTTTTTTTTTTTTCCAAAATCAGACTTGACACCAGAGAGGCTGAATACCGCACTGAGTCAATGCGGTCTTAGCCTCTCTGGTGTCAACACTCTGTCTGATTTTGGATTTTTTTTTTTTTTTTTCCAAAATCAGACTTGACACCAGAGAGGCTGAATACCGCACTGAGTCAATGCGTTCTTAGCCTCTCTGGTCTCAACACTCTGTCTGATTTTGGATTTTTTTTTTTTTTTTTCCAAAATCAGACTTGACACCAGAGAGGCTGAATACCGCACTGAGTCAATGCGGTCTTAGCCTCTCTGGTGTCAACACTCTGTCTGATTTTGGATTATTATTATTTTTTTTTCAAAATCAGACTTGACACCAGAGAGGATGAATACCGCACTGAGTCAATGCGGTCTTAGCCTCTCTGGTCTCAACACTCTGTCTGATTTTGGATTTTTTTTTTTTTTTTTTCCAAAATCAGACTTGACACCAGAGAGGCTGAATACCGCACTGAGTCAATGCGGTCTTAGCCTCTCTGGTCTCAACACTCTGTCTGATTTTGGATTTTTTTTTTTTCTTTTCCAAAATCAGACTTGACACCAGAGAGGCTGAATACCGCACTGAGTCAATGCGGTCTTAGCCTCTCTGGTGTCAACACTCTGTCTGATTTTGGATTTTTTTTTTTTTTTTTTCCAAAATCAGACTTGACACCAGAGAGGCTGAATACCGCACTGAGTCAATGCGGTCTTAGCCTCTCTGGTCTCAACACTCTGTCTGATTTTGGATATTTTTTTTTTTTTTTCCAAAATCAGACTTGACACCAGAGAGGCTGAATACCGCACTGAGTCAATGCGGTCTTAGCCTCTCTGGTGTCAACACTCTGTCTGATTTTGGATTATTATTTTTTTTTTTTCAAAATCAGACTTGACACCAGAGAGGATGAATACCGCACTGAGTCAATGCGGTCTTAGCCTCTCTGGTGTCAACACTCTGTCTGATTTTGGATTTTTTTTTTTTTTTTCCAAAATCAGACTTGACACCAGAGAGGCTGAATACCGCACTGAGTCAATGCGGTCTTAGCCTCTCTGGTCTCAACACTCTGTCTGATTTTGGATTTTTTTTTTTTCTTTTCCAAAATCAGACTTGACACCAGAGAGGCTGAATACCGCACTGAGTCAATGCGGTCTTAGCCTCTCTGGTGTCAACACTCTGTCTGATTTTGGATTTTTTATTTTTTTTTTTCCAAAATCAGACTTGACACCAGAGAGGCTGAATACCGCACTGAGTCAATGCGGTCTTAGCCTCTCTGGTGTCAACACTCTGTCTGATTTTGGATTTTTTTTTTTTTTTTTCCAAAATCAGACTTGACACCAGAGAGGCTGAATACCGCACTGAGTCAATGCGGTCTTAGCCTCTCTGGTCTCAACACTCTGTCTGATTTTGGATTTTTTTTTTTTTTTTTTTTCCAAAATCAGACTTGACACCAGAGAGGCTGAATACCGCACTGAGTCAATGCGGTCTTAGCCTCTCTGGTCTCAACACTCTGTCTGATTTTGGATTTTTTTTTTTTTTTTTCCAAAATCAGACTTGACACCAGAGAGGCTGAATACTGCACTGAGTCAATGCGGTCTTAGCCTCTCTGGTCTCAACACTCTGTCTGATTTTGGATTTTTTTTTTTTTTTTTTCAAAATCAGACTTGACACCAGAGAGGCTGAATACCGCACTGAGTCAATGCGGTCTTAGCCTCTCTGGTGTCAACACTGTGTCTGATTTTGGATTTTTTTTTTTTTTTTTCCAAAATCAGACTTGACACCAGAGAGGCTGAATACCGCACTGAGTCAATGCGGTCTTAGCCTCTCTGGTCTCAACACTCTGTCTGATTTTTGATTTTTGATTTTTTTTTTCCAAAATCAGACTTGACACCAGAGAGGCTGAATACCGCACTGAGTCAATGCGGTCTTAGCCTCTCTGGTGTCAACACTCTGTCTGATTTTGGATTTATTTATTTTTTCCAAAATCAGACTTGACACCAGAGAGGCTGAATACCGCACTGAGTCAATGCGGTCTTAGCCTCTCTGGTCTCAACACTCTGTCTGATTTTGGATTTTTTTTTATTTTATTTTTTTTTCCAAAATCAGACTTGACACCAGAGAGGCTGAATACCGCACTGAGTCAATGCGGTCTTAGCCTCTCTGGTGTCAACACTCTGTCTGATTTTGGATTTTTTTTTTTTTTTTCCAAAATCAGACTTGACACCAGAGAGGCTGAATACCGCACTGAGTCAATGCGGTCTTAGCCTCTCTGGTCTCAACACTCTGTCTGATTTTGGATTTTTTTTTTTTTTTTTCCAAAATCAGACTTGACACCAGAGAGGCTGAATACCGCACTGAGTCAATGCGGTCTTAGCCTCTCTGGTGTCAACACTCTGTCTGATTTTGGATTTTTTTTTTTTTTTTTCCAAAATCAGACTTGACACCAGAGAGGCTGAATACCGCACTGAGTCAATGCGGTCTTAGCCTCTCTGGTCTCAACACTCTGTCTGATTTTTGATTTTTTTTTTTTTTTTTCCAAAATCAGACTTGACACCAGAGAGGCTGAATACCGCACTGAGTCAATGCGGTCTTAGCATCTCTGGTGTCAACACTCTGTCTGATTTGGGATTTTTTTTTTTTTTTTCCAAAATCAGACTTGACACCAGAGAGGCTGAATACCGCACTGAGTCAATGCGGTCTTAGCCTCTCTGGTCTCAACACTCTGTCTGATTTTTGATTTTTTTTTTTTTTTTTCCAAAATCAGACTTGACACCAGAGAGGCTGAATACCGCACTGAGTCAATGCGGTCTTAGCATCTCTGGTGTCAACACTCTGTCTGATTTGGGATTTTTTTTTTTTTTTTCCAAAATCAGACTTGACACCAGAGAGGCTGAATACCGCACTGAGTCAATGCGGTCTTAGCCTCTCTGGTGTCAACACTCTGTCTGATTTTGGATTTTTTTTTTTTTTTTTTCCAAAATCAGACTTGACACCAGAGAGGCTGAATACCGCACTGAGTCAATGCGGTCTTAGCCTCTCTGGTGTCAACACTCTGTCTGATTTTGGATTTTTTTTTTTTTTTTTCCAAAATCAGACTTGACACCAGAGAGGCTGAATACCGCACTGAGTCAATGCGGTCTTAGCCTCTCTGGTCTCAACACTCTGTCTGATTTTGGATTTTTTTTTTTTTTTTTTTTTCCAAAATCAGACTTGACACCAGAGAGGCTGAATACCGCACTGAGTCAATGCGGTCTTAGCCTCTCTGGTCTCAACACTCTGTCTGATTTTGGATTTTTTTTTTTTTTTTTCCAAAATCAGACTTGACACCAGAGAGGCTGAATACCGCACTGAGTCAATGCGGTCTTAGCCTCTCTGGTCTCAACACTCTGTCTGATTTTGGATTTTTTTTTTTTTTTTTTCAAAATCAGACTTGACACCAGAGAGGCTGAATACCGCACTGAGTCAATGCGGTCTTAGCCTCTCTGGTGTCAACACTCTGTCTGATTTTGAATTTTTTTTTTTTTTTTTTTTTCCAAAATCAGACTTGACACCAGAGAGGCTGAATACCGCACTGAGTCAATGCGGTCTTAGCCTCTCTGGTCTCAACACTCTGTCTGATTTTGGATTTTTTTTTTTTTTTTTCCAAAATCAGACTTGACACCAGAGAGGCTGAATACTGCACTGAGTCAATGCGGTCTTAGCCTCTCTGGTCTCAACACTCTGTCTGATTTTGGATTTTTTTTTTTTTTTTTTCAAAATCAGACTTGACACCAGAGAGGCTGAATACCGCACTGAGTCAATGCGGTCTTAGCCTCTCTGGTGTCAACACTCTGTCTGATTTTGGATTTTTTTTTTTTTTTTTCCAAAATCAGACTTGACACCAGAGAGGCTGAATACCGCACTGAGTCAATGCGGTCTTAGCCTCTCTGGTCTCAACACTCTGTCTGATTTTTGATTTTTTTTTTTTTTTTTCCAAAATCAGACTTGACACCAGAGAGGCTGAATACCGCACTGAGTCAATGCGGTCTTAGCCTCTCTGGTGTCAACACTCTGTCTGATTTTGGATTTTTTTTTTTTTTCCAAAATCAGACTTGACACCAGAGAGGCTGAATACCGCACTGAGTCAATGCGGTCTTAGCCTCTCTGGTCTCAACACTCTGTCTGATTTTGGATTTTTTTTTTTTTTTTTTTTTTTCCAAAATCAGACTTGACACCAGAGAGGCTGAATACCGCACTGAGTCAATGCGGTCTTAGCCTCTCTGGTGTCAACACTCTGTCTGATTTTGGATTTTTTTTTTTTTTTTCCAAAATCAGACTTGACACCAGAGAGGCTGAATACCGCACTGAGTCAATGCGGTCTTAGCCTCTCTGGTCTCAACACTCTGTCTGATTTTGGATTTTTTTTTTTTTTTTTCCAAAATCAGACTTGACACCAGAGAGGCTGAATACCGCACTGAGTCAATGCGGTCTTAGCCTCTCTGGTGTCAACACTCTGTCTGATTTTGGATTTTTTTTTTTTTTTTCCAAAATCAGACTTGACACCAGAGAGGCTGAATACCGCACTGAGTCAATGCAGTCTTAGCCTCTCTGGTCTCAACACTCTGTCTGATTTTTGATTTTTTTTTTTTTTTTTCCAAAATCAGACTTGACACCAGAGAGGCTGAATACCGCACTGAGTCAATGCGGTCTTAGCATCTCTGGTGTCAACACTCTGTCTGATTTGGGATTTTTTTTTTTTTTTTCCAAAATCAGACTTGACACCAGAGAGGCTGAATACCGCACTGAGTCAATGCGGTCTTAGCCTCTCTGGTCTCAACACTCTGTCTGATTTTTGATTTTTTTTTTTTTTTTTCCAAAATCAGACTTGACACCAGAGAGGCTGAATACCGCACTGAGTCAATGCGGTCTTAGCATCTCTGGTGTCAACACTCTGTCTGATTTGGGATTTTTTTTTTTTTTTTCCAAAATCAGACTTGACACCAGAGAGGCTGAATACCGCACTGAGTCAATGCGGTCTTAGCCTCTCTGGTGTCAACACTCTGTCTGATTTTGGATTTTTTTTTTTTTTTTTTCCAAAATCAGACTTGACACCAGAGAGGCTGAATACCGCACTGAGTCAATGCGGTCTTAGCCTCTCTGGTGTCAACACTCTGTCTGATTTTGGATTTTTTTTTTTTTTTTTTCCAAAATCAGACTTGACACCAGAGAGGCTGAATACCGCACTGAGTCAATGCGGTCTTAGCCTCTCTGGTCTCAACACTCTGTCTGATTTTGGATTTTTTTTTTTTTTTTTTTTTCCAAAATCAGACTTGACACCAGAGAGGCTGAATACCGCACTGAGTCAATGCGGTCTTAGCCTCTCTGGTCTCAACACTCTGTCTGATTTTGGATTTTTTTTTTTTTTTTTCCAAAATCAGACTTGACACCAGAGAGGCTGAATACCGCACTGAGTCAATGCGGTCTTAGCCTCTCTGGTCTCAACACTCTGTCTGATTTTGGATTTTTTTTTTTTTTTTTTCAAAATCAGACTTGACACCAGAGAGGCTGAATACCGCACTGAGTCAATGCGGTCTTAGCCTCTCTGGTGTCAACACTCTGTCTGATTTTGGATTTTTTTTTTTTTTCCAAAATCAGACTTGACACCAGAGAGGCTGAATACCGCACTGAGTCAATGCGGTCTTAGCCTCTCTGGTCTCAACACTCTGTCTGATTTTGGATTTTTTTTTTTTTTTTTTTTTTTTCCAAAATCAGACTTGACACCAGAGAGGCTGAATACCGCACTGAGTCAATGCGGTCTTAGCCTCTCTGGTGTCAACACTCTGTCTGATTTTGGATTTTTTTTTTTTTTTTCCAAAATCAGACTTGACACCAGAGAGGCTGAATACCGCACTGAGTCAATGCGGTCTTAGCCTCTCTGGTCTCAACACTCTGTCTGATTTTTGATTTTTTTTTTTTTTTTTCCAAAATCAGACTTGACACCAGAGAGGCTGAATACCGCACTGAGTCAATGCGGTCTTAGCATCTCTGGTGTCAACACTCTGTCTGATTTGGGATTTTTTTTTTTTTTTTCCAAAATCAGACTTGACACCAGAGAGGCTGAATACCGCACTGAGTCAATGCGGTCTTAGCCTCTCTGGTGTCAACACTCTGTCTGATTTTGGATTTTTTTTTTTTTTTTTTCCAAAATCAGACTTGACACCAGAGAGGCTGAATACCGCACTGAGTCAATGCGGTCTTAGCCTCTCTGGTGTCAACACTCTGTCTGATTTTGGATTTTTTTTTTTTTTTTTCCAAAATCAGACTTGACACCAGAGAGGCTGAATACCGCACTGAGTCAATGCGGTCTTAGCCTCTCTGGTCTCAACACTCTGTCTGATTTTGGATTTTTTTTTTTTTTTTTTTTTCCAAAATCAGACTTGACACCAGAGAGGCTGAATACCGCACTGAGTCAATGCGGTCTTAGCCTCTCTGGTCTCAACACTCTGTCTGATTTTGGATTTTTTTTTTTTTTTTTCCAAAATCAGACTTGACACCAGAGAGGCTGAATACCGCACTGAGTCAATGCGGTCTTAGGCTGGCTTTACACGGTGAAACTTGCACGCAACTTTAGTTGCATGAAACTTAGGTGAAACCAAGTTGCAAATGAATTGCATGGTATAAAGCCTTCTGCAACTCACTTGAAACTTCTGTGAAACTCAGCCGCAACAGTTGCAAAGCTCTCAACTTTGTGGAACTAGTTTCATGCAACAGCCAATCAAAATGCTGATAACCAGTCAGCTGATCACATAGGCTCTGGCTGTCTGAATCAGTGTGCAGTCTCAGAAGACATCTATATGTCAATATCCATTTATAGTCATAGCACCCCCTACTGGCAACACAGAAAGTGGTTTGTAACTCGGCCGGACATGGTCCCACGCGCACTAAAATCCACATGTTTGATGAGCATCCCAGCCGGAAGACATCTAGATGACCATTTGGAGTTATCGGCAGAGCGCCCCCTACTGGCCACACAGGAAGTTGGAGTAACTCCATTGTAGATTGTCCAATCTGCTCCAAACTTGTCATGCATGATAAGTGTCCATGCCTCAAGCCATCTATGTGTAATATCCATTTATAGTCATAGCGCCCCCTACTGGCAACACAGAAAGTGGTTTGTAACTTGGCCCTACATGCTCACACGTGCACCAAACTTCACATGTTTGATGAGCATCCCAGCCTGAAGACATCTAGATTACCATTTAGAGTTATAGGCAGAGCGCCCCCTAGTGGTTTGTAACTTGGCCCTACATGCTCACACGTGCACCAAACTTCACATGTTTGATGAGCATCCCAGCCTGAAGACATCTAGACGACCATTTGGAGTTATAGGCAGAGCGCCCCCTACTGGCCACGCAGGAAGTTGGAGTAACTTTATTGTAGATTGTCCAATCTGCTCCAAACGTGTCATGCATAAGTGTCCATGCCTGTAGACATCTATATGTCAATATTCATTTATAGTCATAGCGCCCCCTACTGGCAACACAGAAAGTGGTTTGTAACTCGCCCCTACATGCTCACACGCGCACCAAACTTCACATGTTTGATGACCATCCGAGCCAGAACACATCTACATGACAATTTGGAGTGATAGGCAGAGCGCCCCCTACTGGCCACACAGAAAGCGGTTTGTAACTCGGCCGTACATGGTCACACCCGCAATGAACTTCACATGTTTGATGAGCATCCCAGAGCATTGAATGTATTCTGATCCATGCGGAGCCAGGATCTACATGGGTTAAAAATAATAATATTAACATGTTGTGAAGTATTAGTGATCACATAACTGTTCAATGCTATGCTATTATGTTTTAATGATAATCAGTTATCTATATATCAAGCTACAATGTCATACTGTTGTCACAAGGTGGCAACAACGAGCTATTTATTTATTTATTTACCTTGAATCAATCAATAAATTTGAGAAAAATAATAACAATGCACTCATCGGAGGCTCATTGGATCAAGCTCCTTGAAAAGAGTGTGAAACGATCCACTGGTATGTCTTTAAAGTAGCCAGTCCTTCACCAACATACGTTTAACTTTTTTTTCATGTTGTGTTTTTTCCTCCTCCTCCTCCAACATATCCATGAGTATTAATGCACTAATAGCTCTCTTCCTATTCTCGGGGCCCAGGACAGCCATATTTTATCTAACAAAGTAGCTAGCTAGCTAGCCAACCAGCCAGCCAGTGCCAGAAGAAAAACCGATACAACACCTCCGAGTCCAAATTGATATTTTCCAGCGAGAAAACGATATGAAATACGATACAAAGATGCAGAATGACAATTCTCACTTGAAAAAATAAGAAAACGATACAATAGATGAAAAATGACCAATCTAGCTAGCTAGTTTTGCTGGAAGAAACTGCCAAGTTGCACGAGACTTGATTATTTTTGAATTGCTTTGTGTAACTGTGAAGTTGCATGGAAATTGGGTTGCATGCAACTTGCAACCTGCAACTAGTTGCGTGCAAGTTTCACCGTGTAAAGCCAGCCTTAGCCTCTCTGGTCTCAACACTCTGTCTGATTTTGGATTTTTTTTTTTTTTTTTTCAAAATCAGACTTGACACCAGAGAGGCTGAATACCGCACTGAGTCAATGCGGTCTTAGCCTCTCTGGTGTCAACACTCTGTCTGATTTTGGATTTTTTTTTTTTTTTTTCCAAAATCAGACTTGACACCAGAGAGGCTGAATACCGCACTGAGTCAATGCGGTCTTAGCCTCTCTGGTCTCAACACTCTGTCTGATTTTGGATTTTTTTTTTTTTTTTTCCAAAATCAGACTTGACACCAGAGAGGCTGAATACCGCACTGAGTCAATGCGGTCTTAGCCTCTCT
Organism: Poromitra crassiceps; assembly: GCF_964638095.1. Classification (NCBI taxonomy): domain Eukaryota; kingdom Metazoa; phylum Chordata; class Actinopteri; order Beryciformes; family Melamphaidae; genus Poromitra; species Poromitra crassiceps. Next base: position 47,749 of record NW_028151609.1, on the reverse strand, counting down.
GGTGTCAACACTCTGTCTGATTTTGGATTTTTTTTTTTTTTTCCAAAATCAGACTTGACACCAGAGAGGCTGAATACCGCACTGAGTCAATGCGGTCTTAGCCTCTCTGGTCTCAACACTCTGTCTGATTTTGGATTTTTTTTTTTTTTTTTTTTTTTTTCCAAAATCAGACTTGACACCAGAGAGGCTGAATACCGCACTGAGTCAATGCGGTCTTAGCCTCTCTGGTCTCAACACTCTGTCTGATTTTGGATTTTTTTTTTTTTTTTTCCAAAATCAGACTTGACACCAGAGAGGCTGAATACCGCACTGAGTCAATGCGGTCTTAGCCTCTCTGGTCTCAACACTCTGTCTGATTTTGGATTTTTTTTTTTTTTTTTCCAAAATCAGACTTGACACCAGAGAGGCTGAATACCGCACTGAGTCAATGCGGTCTTAGCCTCTCTGGTCTCAACACTCTGTCTGATTTTGGATTTTTTTTTTTTTTTTCCAAAATCAGACTTGACACCAGAGAGGCTGAATACCGCACTGAGTCAATGCGGTCTTAGCCTCTCTGGTCTCAACACTCTGTCTGATTTTGGATTTTTTTTTTTTTTTTTTTTTTCCAAAATCAGACTTGAAACCAGAGAGGCTGAATACCGCACTGAGTCAATGCGGTCTTAGCCTCTCTGGTGTCAACACTCTGTCTGATTTTGGATTTTTTTTTTTTTTTTTCCAAAATCAGACTTGACACCAGAGAGGCTGAATACCGCACTGAGTCAATGCGGTCTTAGCCTCTCTGGTCTCAACACTCTGTCTGATTTTGGATTTTTTTTTTTTTTTTTCCAAAATCAGACTTGACACCAGAGAGGCTGAATACCGCACTGAGTCAATGCGGTCTTAGCCTCTCTGGTGTCAACACTCTGTCTGATTTTGGATTTTTTTTTTTTCTTTTCCAAAATCAGACTTGACACCAGAGAGGCTGAATACCGCACTGAGTCAATGCGGTCTTAGCCTCTCTGGTGTCAACACTCTGTCTGATTTTGGATTTTTTTTTTTTTTTTTTCCAAAATCAGACTTGACACCAGAGAGGCTGAATACCGCACTGAGTCAATGCGGTCTTAGCCTCTCTGGTCTCAACACTCTGTCTGATTTTGGATTTTTTTTTTTTTTTTTCCAAAATCAGACTTGACACCAGAGAGGCTGAATACCGCACTGAGTCAATGCGGTCTTAGCCTCTCTGGTGTCAACACTCTGTCTGATTTTGGATTATTATTATTTTTTTTTCAAAATCAGACTTGACACCAGAGAGGATGAATACCGCACTGAGTCAATGCGGTCTTAGCCTCTCTGGTGTCAACACTCTGTCTGATTTTGGATTTTTTTTTTTTTTTCCAAAATCAGACTTGACACCAGAGAGGCTGAATACCGCACTGAGTCAATGCGGTCTTAGCCTCTCTGGTCTCAACACTCTGTCTGATTTTGGATTTTTTTTTTTTTCTTTTCCAAAATCAGACTTGACACCAGAGAGGCTGAATACCGCACTGAGTCAATGCGGTCTTAGCCTCTCTGGTCTCAACACTCTGTCTGATTTTGGATTTTTTTTTTTTTTTTTTTTTCCAAAATCAGACTTGACACCAGAGAGGCTGAATACCGCACTGAGTCAATGCGGTCTTAGCCTCTCTGGTCTCAACACTCTGTCTGATTTTGGATTTTTTTTTTTTTTTTTCCAAAATCAGACTTGACACCAGAGAGGCTGAATACTGCACTGAGTCAATGCGGTCTTAGCCTCTCTGGTCTCAACACTCTGTCTGATTTTGGATTTTTTTTTTTTTTTTTTCAAAATCAGACTTGACACCAGAGAGGCTGAATACCGCACTGAGTCAATGCGGTCTTAGCCTCTCTGGTGTCAACACTCTGTCTGATTTTGGATTTTTTTTTTTTTTTTTCCAAAATCAGACTTGACACCAGAGAGGCTGAATACCGCACTGAGTCAATGCGGTCTTAGCCTCTCTGGTCTCAACACTCTGTCTGATTTTGGATTTTTTTTTTTTTTTTTCCAAAATCAGACTTGACACCAGAGAGGCTGAATACCGCACTGAGTCAATGCGGTCTTAGCCTCTCTGGTGTCAACACTCTGTCTGATTTTGGATTTTTTTTTTTTTTCCAAAATCAGACTTGACACCAGAGAGGCTGAATACCGCACTGAGTCAATGCGGTCTTAGCCTCTCTGGTGTCAACACTCTGTCTGATTTTGGATTTTTTTTTTTTTTTTCCAAAATCAGACTTGACACCAGAGAGGCTGAATACCGCACTGAGTCAATGCGGTCTTAGCCTCTCTGGTCTCAACACTCTGTCTGATTTTGGATTTTTTTTTTTTTTTTTCCAAAATCAGACTTGACACCAGAGAGGCTGAATACCGCACTGAGTCAATGCGGTCTTAGCCTCTCTGGTGTCAACACTCTGTCTGATTTTGGATTTTTTTTTTTTTTTTCCAAAATCAGACTTGACACCAGAGAGGCTGAATACCGCACTGAGTCAATGCGGTCTTAGCCTCTCTGGTCTCAACACTCTGTCTGATTTTGGATTTTTTTTTTTTTTTTTCCAAAATCAGACTTGACACCAGAGAGGCTGAATACCGCACTGAGTCAATGCGGTCTTAGCCTCTCTGGTCTCAACACTCTGTCTGATTTTGGATTTTTTTTTTTTTTTTTTTTTTTTCCAAAATCAGACTTGACACCAGAGAGGCTGAATACCGCACTGAGTCAATGCGGTCTTAGCCTCTCTGGTCTCAACACTCTGTCTGATTTTGGATTTTTTTTTTTTTTTTTCCAAAATCAGACTTGACACCAGAGAGGCTGAATACCGCACTGAGTCAATGCGGTCTTAGCCTCTCTGGTCTCAACACTCTGTCTGATTTTGGATTTTTTTTTTTTTTTTTCCAAAATCAGACTTGACACCAGAGAGGCTGAATACCGCACTGAGTCAATGCGGTCTTAGCCTCTCTGGTCTCAACACTCTGTCTGATTTTGGATTTTTTTTTTTTTTTTCCAAAATCAGACTTGACACCAGAGAGGCTGAATACCGCACTGAGTCAATGCGGTCTTAGCCTCTCTGGTCTCAACACTCTGTCTGATTTTGGATTTTTTTTTTTTTTTTTTTTTTCCAAAATCAGACTTGAAACCAGAGAGGCTGAATACCGCACTGAGTCAATGCGGTCTTAGCCTCTCTGGTGTCAACACTCTGTCTGATTTTGGATTTTTTTTTTTTTTTTTCCAAAATCAGACTTGACACCAGAGAGGCTGAATACCGCACTGAGTCAATGCGGTCTTAGCCTCTCTGGTCTCAACACTCTGTCTGATTTTGGATTTTTTTTTTTTTTTTTCCAAAATCAGACTTGACACCAGAGAGGCTGAATACCGCACTGAGTCAATGCGGTCTTAGCCTCTCTGGTGTCAACACTCTGTCTGATTTTGGATTTTTTTTTTTTCTTTTCCAAAATCAGACTTGACACCAGAGAGGCTGAATACCGCACTGAGTCAATGCGGTCTTAGCCTCTCTGGTGTCAACACTCTGTCTGATTTTGGATTTTTTTTTTTTTTTTTTCCAAAATCAGACTTGACACCAGAGAGGCTGAATACCGCACTGAGTCAATGCGGTCTTAGCCTCTCTGGTCTCAACACTCTGTCTGATTTTGGATTTTTTTTTTTTTTTTTCCAAAATCAGACTTGACACCAGAGAGGCTGAATACCGCACTGAGTCAATGCGGTCTTAGCCTCTCTGGTGTCAACACTCTGTCTGATTTTGGATTATTATTATTTTTTTTTCAAAATCAGACTTGACACCAGAGAGGATGAATACCGCACTGAGTCAATGCGGTCTTAGCCTCTCTGGTGTCAACACTCTGTCTGATTTTGGATTTTTTTTTTTTTTTCCAAAATCAGACTTGACACCAGAGAGGCTGAATACCGCACTGAGTCAATGCGGTCTTAGCCTCTCTGGTCTCAACACTCTGTCTGATTTTGGATTTTTTTTTTTTTCTTTTCCAAAATCAGACTTGACACCAGAGAGGCTGAATACCGCACTGAGTCAATGCGGTCTTAGCCTCTCTGGTCTCAACACTCTGTCTGATTTTGGATTTTTTTTTTTTTTTTTTTTTTCCAAAATCAGACTTGACACCAGAGAGGCTGAATACCGCACTGAGTCAATGCGGTCTTAGCCTCTCTGGTCTCAACACTCTGTCTGATTTTGGATTTTTTTTTTTTTTTTCCAAAATCAGACTTGACACCAGAGAGGCTGAATACTGCACTGAGTCAATGCGGTCTTAGCCTCTCTGGTCTCAACACTCTGTCTGATTTTGGATTTTTTTTTTTTTTTTTCCAAAATCAGACTTGACACCAGAGAGGCTGAATACCGCACTGAGTCAATGCGGTCTTAGCCTCTCTGGTGTCAACACTCTGTCTGATTTTGGATTATTATTATTTTTTTTTCAAAATCAGACTTGACACCAGAGAGGATGAATACCGCACTGAGTCAATGCGGTCTTAGCCTCTCTGGTGTCAACACTCTGTCTGATTTTGGATTTTTTTTTTTTTTTCCAAAATCAGACTTGACACCAGAGAGGCTGAATACCGCACTGAGTCAATGCGGTCTTAGCCTCTCTGGTCTCAACACTCTGTCTGATTTTGGATTTTTTTTTTTTCTTTTCCAAAATCAGACTTGACACCAGAGAGGCTGAATACCGCACTGAGTCAATGCGGTCTTAGCCTCTCTGGTCTCAACACTCTGTCTGATTTTGGATTTTTTTTTTTTTTTTTTTTCCAAAATCAGACTTGACACCAGAGAGGCTGAATACCGCACTGAGTCAATGCGGTCTTAGCCTCTCTGGTCTCAACACTCTGTCTGATTTTGGATTTTTTTTTTTTTTTTTCCAAAATCAGACTTGACACCAGAGAGGCTGAATACTGCACTGAGTCAATGCGGTCTTAGCCTCTCTGGTCTCAACACTCTGTCTGATTTTGGATTTTTTTTTTTTTTTTTTCAAAATCAGACTTGACACCAGAGAGGCTGAATACCGCACTGAGTCAATGCGGTCTTAGCCTCTCTGGTGTCAACACTCTGTCTGATTTTGGATTTTTTTTTTTTTTTTTCCAAAATCAGACTTGACACCAGAGAGGCTGAATACCGCACTGAGTCAATGCGGTCTTAGCCTCTCTGGTCTCAACACTCTGTCTGATTTTGGATTTTTTTTTTTTTTTTTCCAAAATCAGACTTGACACCAGAGAGGCTGAATACCGCACTGAGTCAATGCGGTCTTAGCCTCTCTGGTGTCAACACTCTGTCTGATTTTGGATTTTTTTTTTTTTTCCAAAATCAGACTTGACACCAGAGAGGCTGAATACCGCACTGAGTCAATGCGGTCTTAGCCTCTCTGGTGTCAACACTCTGTCTGATTTTGGATTTTTTTTTTTTTTTTCCAAAATCAGACTTGACACCAGAGAGGCTGAATACCGCACTGAGTCAATGCGGTCTTAGCCTCTCTGGTCTCAACACTCTGTCTGATTTTGGATTTTTTTTTTTTTTTTTCCAAAATCAGACTTGACACCAGAGAGGCTGAATACCGCACTGAGTCAATGCGGTCTTAGCCTCTCTGGTGTCAACACTCTGTCTGATTTTGGATTTTTTTTTTTTTTTTCCAAAATCAGACTTGACACCAGAGAGGCTGAATACCGCACTGAGTCAATGCGGTCTTAGCCTCTCTGGTCTCAACACTCTGTCTGATTTTTGATTTTTGATTTTTTTTTTCCAAAATCAGACTTGACACCAGAGAGGCTGAATACCGCACTGAGTCAATGCGGTCTTAGCATCTCTGGTGTCAACACTCTGTCTGATTTGGGATTTTTTTTTTTTTTTTCCAAAATCAGACTTGACACCAGAGAGGCTGAATACCGCACTGAGTCAATGCGGTCTTAGCCTCTCTGGTCTCAACACTCTGTCTGATTTTTGATTTTTTTTTTTTTTTTTCCAAAATCAGACTTGACACCAGAGAGGCTGAATACCGCACTGAGTCAATGCGGTCTTAGCATCTCTGGTGTCAACACTCTGTCTGATTTGGGATTTTTTTTTTTTTTTTTCCAAAATCAGACTTGACACCAGAGAGGCTGAATACCGCACTGAGTCAATGCGGTCTTAGCCTCTCTGGTGTCAACACTCTGTCTGATTTTGGATTTTTTTTTTTTTTTTTTCCAAAATCAGACTTGACACCAGAGAGGCTGAATACCGCACTGAGTCAATGCGGTCTTAGCCTCTCTGGTCTCAACACTCTGTCTGATTTTTGATTTTTGATTTTTTTTTTCCAAAATCAGACTTGACACCAGAGAGGCTGAATACCGCACTGAGTCAATGCGGTCTTAGCATCTCTGGTGTCAACACTCTGTCTGATTTGGGATTTTTTTTTTTTTTTTTCCAAAATCAGACTTGACACCAGAGAGGCTGAATACCGCACTGAGTCAATGCGGTCTTAGCCTCTCTGGTGTCAACACTCTGTCTGATTTTGGATTTTTTTTTTTTTTTTTTCCAAAATCAGACTTGACACCAGAGAGGCTGAATACCGCACTGAGTCAATGCGGTCTTAGCCTCTCTGGTCTCAACACTCTGTCTGATTTTGGATTTTTTTTTTTTTTTTTCCAAAATCAGACTTGACACCAGAGAGGCTGAATACTGCACTGAGTCAATGCGGTCTTAGCCTCTCTGGTCTCAACACTCTGTCTGATTTTGGATTTTTTTTTTTTTTTTTCCAAAATCAGACTTGACACCAGAGAGGCTGAATACCGCACTGAGTCAATGCGGTCTTAGCCTCTCTGGTGTCAACACTCTGTCTGATTTTGGATTATTATTATTTTTTTTTCAAAATCAGACTTGACACCAGAGAGGATGAATACCGCACTGAGTCAATGCGGTCTTAGCCTCTCTGGTGTCAACACTCTGTCTGATTTTGGATTTTTTTTTTTTTTTCCAAAATCAGACTTGACACCAGAGAGGCTGAATACCGCACTGAGTCAATGCGGTCTTAGCCTCTCTGGTCTCAACACTCTGTCTGATTTTGGATTTTTTTTTTTTTCTTTTCCAAAATCAGACTTGACACCAGAGAGGCTGAATACCGCACTGAGTCAATGCGGTCTTAGCCTCTCTGGTCTCAACACTCTGTCTGATTTTGGATTTTTTTTTTTTTTTTTTTTTCCAAAATCAGACTTGACACCAGAGAGGCTGAATACCGCACTGAGTCAATGCGGTCTTAGCCTCTCTGGTCTCAACACTCTGTCTGATTTTGGATTTTTTTTTTTTTTTTTCCAAAATCAGACTTGACACCAGAGAGGCTGAATACTGCACTGAGTCAATGCGGTCTTAGCCTCTCTGGTCTCAACACTCTGTCTGATTTTGGATTTTTTTTTTTTTTTTTCAAAATCAGACTTGACACCAGAGAGGCTGAATACCGCACTGAGTCAATGCGGTCTTAGCCTCTCTGGTGTCAACACTCTGTCTGATTTTGGATTTTTTTTTTTTTTTTTCCAAAATCAGACTTGACACCAGAGAGGCTGAATACCGCACTGAGTCAATGCGGTCTTAGCCTCTCTGGTCTCAACACTCTGTCTGATTTTGGATTTTTTTTTTTTTTTTTCCAAAATCAGACTTGACACCAGAGAGGCTGAATACCGCACTGAGTCAATGCGGTCTTAGCCTCTCTGGTGTCAACACTCTGTCTGATTTTGGATTTTTTTTTTTTTTTCCAAAATCAGACTTGACACCAGAGAGGCTGAATACCGCACTGAGTCAATGCGGTCTTAGCCTCTCTGGTGTCAACACTCTGTCTGATTTTGGATTTTTTTTTTTTTTTTCCAAAATCAGACTTGACACCAGAGAGGCTGAATACCGCACTGAGTCAATGCGGTCTTAGCCTCTCTGGTCTCAACACTCTGTCTGATTTTGGATTTTTTTTTTTTTTTTTCCAAAATCAGACTTGACACCAGAGAGGCTGAATACCGCACTGAGTCAATGCGGTCTTAGCCTCTCTGGTGTCAACACTCTGTCTGATTTTGGATTTTTTTTTTTTTTTTTCCAAAATCAGACTTGACACCAGAGAGGCTGAATACCGCACTGAGTCAATGCGGTCTTAGCCTCTCTGGTCTCAACACTCTGTCTGATTTTTGATTTTTTTTTTTTTTTTTCCAAAATCAGACTTGACACCAGAGAGGCTGAATACCGCACTGAGTCAATGCGGTCTTAGCATCTCTGGTGTCAACACTCTGTCTGATTTGGGATTTTTTTTTTTTTTTTCCAAAATCAGACTTGACACCAGAGAGGCTGAATACCGCACTGAGTCAATGCGGTCTTAGCCTCTCTGGTCTCAACACTCTGTCTGATTTTTGATTTTTTTTTTTTTTTTTCCAAAATCAGACTTGACACCAGAGAGGCTGAATACCGCACTGAGTCAATGCGGTCTTAGCATCTCTGGTGTCAACACTCTGTCTGATTTGGGATTTTTTTTTTTTTTTTCCAAAATCAGACTTGACACCAGAGAGGCTGAATACCGCACTGAGTCAATGCGGTCTTAGCCTCTCTGGTGTCAACACTCTGTCTGATTTTGGATTTTTTTTTTTTTTTTTTCCAAAATCAGACTTGACACCAGAGAGGCTGAATACCGCACTGAGTCAATGCGGTCTTAGCCTCTCTGGTCTCAACACTCTGTCTGATTTTTGATTTTTTTTTTTTTTTTTCCAAAATCAGACTTGACACCAGAGAGGCTGAATACCGCACTGAGTCAATGCGGTCTTAGCATCTCTGGTGTCAACACTCTGTCTGATTTGGGATTTTTTTTTTTTTTTTCCAAAATCAGACTTGACACCAGAGAGGCTGAATACCGCACTGAGTCAATGCGGTCTTAGCCTCTCTGGTGTCAACACTCTGTCTGATTTTGGATTTTTTTTTTTTTTTTTTCCAAAATCAGACTTGACACCAGAGAGGCTGAATACCGCACTGAGTCAATGCGGTCTTAGCCTCTCTGGTGTCAACACTCTGTCTGATTTTGGATTTTTTTTTTTTTTTTTTCCAAAATCAGACTTGACACCAGAGAGGCTGAATACCGCACTGAGTCAATGCGGTCTTAGCCTCTCTGGTGTCAACACTCTGTCTGATTTTGGATTTTTTATTTTTTTTTTCCAAAATCAGACTTGACACCAGAGAGGCTGAATACCGCACTGAGTCAATGCGGTCTTAGCCTCTCTGGTGTCAACACTCTGTCTGATTTTGGATTTTTTTTTTTTTTTTTTCCAAAATCAGAGTTGACACCAGAGAGGCTGAATACCGCACTGACTCAATGCGGTCTTAGCCTCTCTGGTGTCAACACTCTGTCTGATTTTGGATTTTTTATTTTTTTTTTCCAAAATCAGACTTGACACCAGAGAGGCTGAATACCGCACTGAGTCAATGCGGTCTTAGCCTCTCTGGTCTCAACACTCTGTCTGATTTTGGATTTTTTTTTTTTTTTTTTTTTCCAAAATCAGACTTGACACCAGAGAGGCTGAATACCGCACTGAGTCAATGCGGTCTTAGCCTCTCTGGTCTCAACACTCTGTCTGATTTTGGATTTTTTTTTTTTTTTTTCCAAAATCAGACTTGACACCAGAGAGGCTGAATACCGCACTGAGTCAATGCGGTCTTAGCCTCTCTGGTCTCAACACTCTGTCTGATTTTGGATTTTTTTTTTTTTTTTTTCAAAATCAGACTTGACACCAGAGAGGCTGAATACCGCACTGAGTCAATGCGGTCTTAGCCTCTCTGGTGTCAACACTCTGTCTGATTTTGGATTTTTTTTTTTTTTTCCAAAATCAGACTTGACACCAGAGAGGCTGAATACCGCACTGAGTCAATGCGGTCTTAGCCTCTCTGGTCTCAACACTCTGTCTGATTTTGGATTTTTTTTTTTTTTTTTTTTTCCAAAATCAGACTTGACACCAGAGAGGCTGAATACCGCACTGAGTCAATGCGGTCTTAGCCTCTCTGGTCTCAACACTCTGTCTGATTTTGGATTTTTTTTTTTTTTTTTCCAAAATCAGACTTGACACCAGAGAGGCTGAATACCGCACTGAGTCAATGCGGTCTTAGCCTCTCTGGTCTCAACACTGTCTGATTTTGGATTTTTTTTTTTTTTTTTCCAAAATCAGACTTGACACCAGAGAGGCTGAATACCGCACTGAGTCAATGCGGTCTTAGCCTCTCTGGTGTCAACACTCTGTCTGATTTTGGATTTTTTTTTTTTTTTCCAAAATCAGACTTGACACCAGAGAGGCTGAATACCGCACTGAGTCAATGCGGTCTTAGCCTCTCTGGTGTCAACACTCTGTCTGATTTTGGATTTTTTTTTTTTTTTTTTCAAAATCAGACTTGACACCAGAGAGGCTGAATACTGCACTGAGTCAATGCGGTCTTAGCCTCTCTGGTCTCAACACTCTGTCTGATTTTGGATTTTTTTTTTTTTTTTTCCAAAATCAGACTTGACACCAGAGAGGCTGAATACCGCACTGAGTCAATGCGGTCTTAGCCTCTCTGGTGTCAACACTCTGTCTGATTTTGGATTTTTTTTTTTTTTTTTCCAAAATCAGACTTGACAACAGAGAGGCTGAATATCGCACTGAGTCAATGCGGTCTTAGCCTCTCTGGTCTCAACACTCTGTCTGATTTTGGATTTTTTTTTTTTTTTTCCAAAATCAGACTTGACACCAGAGAGGCTGAATACCGCACTGAGTCAATGCGGTCTTAGCCTCTCTGGTCTCAACACTCTGTCTGATTTTGGATTTTTTTTTTTTTTTTTCCAAAATCAGACTTGACACCAGAGAGGCTGAATACCGCACTGAGTCAATGCGGTCTTAGCCTCTCTGGTCTCAACACTGTCTGATTTTGGATTTTTTTTTTTTTTTTTCCAAAATCAGACTTGACACCAGAGAGGCTGAATACCGCACTGAGTCAATGCGGTCTTAGCCTCTCTGGTGTCAACACTCTGTCTGATTTTGGATTTTTTTTTTTTTTTCCAAAATCAGACTTGACACCAGAGAGGCTGAATACCGCACTGAGTCAATGCGGTCTTAGCCTCTCTGGTGTCAACACTCTGTCTGATTTTGGATTTTTTTTTTTTTTTTTTCAAAATCAGACTTGACACCAGAGAGGCTGAATACTGCACTGAGTCAATGCGGTCTTAGCCTCTCTGGTCTCAACACTCTGTCTGATTTTGGATTTTTTTTTTTTTTTTTCCAAAATCAGACTTGACACCAGAGAGGCTGAATACCGCACTGAGTCAATGCGGTCTTAGCCTCTCTGGTGTCAACACTCTGTCTGATTTTGGATTTTTTTTTTTTTTTTTCCAAAATCAGACTTGACAACAGAGAGGCTGAATATCGCACTGAGTCAATGCGGTCTTAGCCTCTCTGGTCTCAACACTCTGTCTGATTTTGGATTTTTTTTTTTTTTTTCCAAAATCAGACTTGACACCAGAGAGGCTGAATACCGCACTGAGTCAATGCGGTCTTAGCCTCTCTGGTGTCAACACTCTGTCTGATTTTGGATTTTTTTTTTTTTTTTTCCAAAATCAGACTTGACACCAGAGAGGCTGAATACCGCACTGAGTTAATGCGTCTTAGCCTCTCTGGTGTCAACACTCTGTCTGATTTTGGATTTTTTTTTTCCAAAATCAGACTTGACACCAGAGAGGCTGAATACCGCACTGAGTTAATGCGGTCTTAGCCTCTCTGGTGTCAACACTCTGTCTGATTTTGGATTTTTTTTTTTTTTTTTCCAAAATCAGACTTGACACCAGAGAGGCTGAATACCGCACTGAGTTAATGCGGTCTTAGCCTCTCTGGTCTCAACACTCTGTCTGATTTTGGATTTTTTTTTTTTTTTTCCAAAATCAGACTTGACACCAGAGAGGCTGAATACCGCACTGAGTGAATGCAGTCTTAGCCTCTCTGGTCTCAACACTCTGTCTGATTTTGGATTTTTTTTTTTTTTTTCCAAAATCAGACTTGACACCAGAGAGGCTGAATACCGCACTGAGTCAATGCGGTTTTAGCCTCTCTGGGGTCAACACTCTGTCTGATTTTGGATTTTTTTTTTTTTTTTTTCCAAAATCAGACTTGACACCAGAGAGGCTGAATACCGCACTGAGTCAATGCGGTCTTAGCCTCTCTGGTGTCAACACTCTGTCTGATTTTGGATTTTTTTTTTTTTTTTTTTCAAAATCAGACAAGACACCAGAGAGGCTGAATACCGCACTGAGTCAATGCGGTCTTAGCCTCTCTGGTCTCAACACTCTGTCTGATTTTGGATTTTTTTTTTTTTTTTTTCCAAAATCAGACTTGACACCAGAGAGGCTGAATACCGCACTGAGTCAATGCGGTCTTAGCCTCTCTGGTGTCAACACTCTGTCTGATTTTGGATTTTTTTTTTTTTTTTTCCAAAATCAGACTTGACACCAGAGAGGCTGAATACCGCACTGAGTCAATGCGGTCTTAGCCTCTCTGGTGTCAACACTCTGTCTGATTTTGGATTTTTTTTTTTTTTTTCCAAAATCAGACTTGACACCAGAGAGGCTGAATACCGCACTGAGTCAATGCGGTCTTAGCCTCTCTGGTCTCAACACTCTGTCTGATTTTGGATTTTTTTTTTTTTTTTCCAAAATCAGACTTGACACCAGAGAGGCTGAATACCGCACTGAGTCAATGCGGTTTTAGCCTCTCTGGGGTCAACACTCTGTCTGATTTTGGATTTTTTTTTTTTTTTTTTTCCAAAATCAGACTTGACACCAGAGAGGCTGAATACCGCACTGAGTCAATGCGGTCTTAGCCTCTCTGGTGTCAACACTCTGTCTGATTTTGGATTTTTTTTTTTTTTTTTTCAAAATCAGACAAGACACCAGAGAGGCTGAATACCGCACTGAGTCAATGCGGTCTTAGCCTCTCTGGTCTCAACACTCTGTCTGATTTTGGATTTTTTTTTTTTTTTTTTCCAAAATCAGACTTGACACCAGAGAGGCTGAATACCGCACTGAGTCAATGCGGTCTTAGCCTCTCTGGTGTCAACACTCTGTCTGATTTTGGATTTTTTTTTTTTTTTTCCAAAATCAGACTTGACACCAGAGAGGCTGAATACCGCACTGAGTCAATGCGGTCTTAGCCTCTCTGGTGTCAACACTCTGTCTGATTTTGGATTTTTTTTTTTTTTTTCCAAAATCAGACTTGACACCAGAGAGGCTGAATACCGCACTGAGTCAATGCGGTCTTAGCCTCTCTGGTGTCAACACTCTGTCTGATTTTGGATTTTTTTTTTTTTTTTTTCAAAATCAGACAAGACACCAGAGAGGCTGAATACCGCACTGAGTCAATGCGGTCTTAGCCTCTCTGGTCTCAACACTCTGTCTGATTTTGGATTTTTTTTTTTTTTTTTTCCAAAATCAGACTTGACACCAGAGAGGCTGAATACCGCACTGAGTCAATGCGGTCTTAGCCTCTCTGGTCTCAACACTCTGTCTGATTTTGGATTTTTTTTTTTTTTTTTCAAAATCAGACTTGACACCAGAGAGGCTGAATACCGCACTGAGTCAATGCGGTCTTAGCCTCTCTGGTGTCAACACTCTGTCTGATTTTGGATTTTTTTTTTTTTTCCAAAATCAGACTTGACACCAGAGAGGCTGAATACCGCACTGAGTCAATGCGGTCTTAGCCTCTCTGGTCTCAACACTCTGTCTGATTTTGGATTTTTTTTTTTTTTTTTTTTTTTCCAAAATCAGACTTGACACCAGAGAGGCTGAATACCGCACTGAGTCAATGCGGTCTTAGCCTCTCTGGTCTCAACACTCTGTCTGATTTTGGATTTTTTTTTTTTTTTTTTCCAAAATCAGACTTGACACCAGAGAGGCTGAATACCGCACTGAGTCAATGCGGTCTTAGCCTCTCTGGTCTCAACACTGTCTGATTTTGGATTTTTTTTTTTTTTTTTTCCAAAATCAGACTTGACACCAGAGAGGCTGAATACCGCACTGAGTCAATGCGGTCTTAGCCTCTCTGGTGTCAACACTCTGTCTGATTTTGGATTTTTTTTTTTTTTTCCAAAATCAGACTTGACACCAGAGAGGCTGAATACCGCACTGAGTCAATGCGGTCTTAGCCTCTCTGGTGTCAACACTCTGTCTGATTTTGGATTTTTTTTTTTTTTTTTTCAAAATCAGACTTGACACCAGAGAGGCTGAATACTGCACTGAGTCAATGCGGTCTTAGCCTCTCTGGTCTCAACACTCTGTCTGATTTTGGATTTTTTTTTTTTTTTTTCCAAAATCAGACTTGACACCAGAGAGGCTGAATACCGCACTGAGTCAATGCGGTCTTAGCCTCTCTGGTGTCAACACTCTGTCTGATTTTGGATTTTTTTTTTTTTTTTTCCAAAATCAGACTTGACAACAGAGAGGCTGAATATCGCACTGAGTCAATGCGGTCTTAGCCTCTCTGGTCTCAACACTCTGTCTGATTTTGGATTTTTTTTTTTTTTTTCCAAAATCAGACTTGACACCAGAGAGGCTGAATACCGCACTGAGTCAATGCGGTCTTAGCCTCTCTGGTGTCAACACTCTGTCTGATTTTGGATTTTTTTTTTTTTTTTTCCAAAATCAGACTTGACACCAGAGAGGCTGAATACCGCACTGAGTTAATGCGTCTTAGCCTCTCTGGTGTCAACACTCTGTCTGATTTTGGATTTTTTTTTTCCAAAATCAGACTTGACACCAGAGAGGCTGAATACCGCACTGAGTTAATGCGGTCTTAGCCTCTCTGGTGTCAACACTCTGTCTGATTTTGGATTTTTTTTTTTTTTTTTCCAAAATCAGACTTGACACCAGAGAGGCTGAATACCGCACTGAGTTAATGCGGTCTTAGCCTCTCTGGTCTCAACACTCTGTCTGATTTTGGATTTTTTTTTTTTTTTTCCAAAATCAGACTTGACACCAGAGAGGCTGAATACCGCACTGAGTGAATGCAGTCTTAGCCTCTCTGGTCTCAACACTCTGTCTGATTTTGGATTTTTTTTTTTTTTTTCCAAAATCAGACTTGACACCAGAGAGGCTGAATACCGCACTGAGTCAATGCGGTTTTAGCCTCTCTGGGGTCAACACTCTGTCTGATTTTGGATTTTTTTTTTTTTTTTTTCCAAAATCAGACTTGACACCAGAGAGGCTGAATACCGCACTGAGTCAATGCGGTCTTAGCCTCTCTGGTGTCAACACTCTGTCTGATTTTGGATTTTTTTTTTTTTTTTTTCAAAATCAGACAAGACACCAGAGAGGCTGAATACCGCACTGAGTCAATGCGGTCTTAGCCTCTCTGGTCTCAACACTCTGTCTGATTTTGGATTTTTTTTTTTTTTTTTCCAAAATCAGACTTGACACCAGAGAGGCTGAATACCGCACTGAGTCAATGCGGTCTTAGCCTCTCTGGTGTCAACACTCTGTCTGATTTTGGATTTTTTTTTTTTTTTTCCAAAATCAGACTTGACACCAGAGAGGCTGAATACCGCACTGAGTCAATGCGGTCTTAGCCTCTCTGGTCTCAACACTCTGTCTGATTTTGGATTTTTTTTTTTTTTTTTTCCAAAATCAGACTTGACACCAGAGAGGCTGAATACCGCACTGAGTCAATGCGGTCTTAGCCTCTCTGGTGTCAACACTCTGTCTGATTTTGGATTTTTTTTTTTTTTTCCAAAATCAGACTTGACACCAGAGAGGCTGAATACCGCACTGAGTCAATGCGGTCTTAGCCTCTCTGGTGTCAACACTCTGTCTGATTTTGGATTTTTTTTTTTTTTTTCCAAAATCAGACTTGACACCAGAGAGGCTGAATACCGCACTGAGTCAATGCGGTCTTAGCCTCTCTGGTGTCAACACTCTGTCTGATTTTGGATTTTTTTTTTTTTTTTTTCAAAATCAGACAAGACACCAGAGAGGCTGAATACCGCACTGAGTCAATGCGGTCTTAGCCTCTCTGGTCTCAACACTCTGTCTGATTTTGGATTTTTTTTTTTTTTTTTTCCAAAATCAGACTTGACACCAGAGAGGCTGAATACCGCACTGAGTCAATGCGGTCTTAGCCTCTCTGGTCTCAACACTCTGTCTGATTTTGGATTTTTTTTTTTTTTTTTCAAAATCAGACTTGACACCAGAGAGGCTGAATACCGCACTGAGTCAATGCGGTCTTAGCCTCTCTGGTGTCAACACTCTGTCTGATTTTGGATTTTTTTTTTTTTTTCCAAAATCAGACTTGACACCAGAGAGGCTGAATACCGCACTGAGTCAATGCGGTCTTAGCCTCTCTGGTCTCAACACTCTGTCTGATTTTGGATTTTTTTTTTTTTTTTTTTTTTCCAAAATCAGACTTGACACCAGAGAGGCTGAATACCGCACTGAGTCAATGCGGTCTTAGCCTCTCTGGTCTCAACACTCTGTCTGATTTTGGATTTTTTTTTTTTTTTTTCCAAAATCAGACTTGACACCAGAGAGGCTGAATACCGCACTGAGTCAATGCGGTCTTAGCCTCTCTGGTCTCAACACTGTCTGATTTTGGATTTTTTTTTTTTTTTTTTCCAAAATCAGACTTGACACCAGAGAGGCTGAATACCGCACTGAGTCAATGCGGTCTTAGCCTCTCTGGTGTCAACACTCTGTCTGATTTTGGATTTTTTTTTTTTTTTCCAAAATCAGACTTGACACCAGAGAGGCTGAATACCGCACTGAGTCAATGCGGTCTTAGCCTCTCTGGTGTCAACACTCTGTCTGATTTTGGATTTTTTTTTTTTTTTTTTCAAAATCAGACTTGACACCAGAGAGGCTGAATACTGCACTGAGTCAATGCGGTCTTAGCCTCTCTGGTCTCAACACTCTGTCTGATTTTGGATTTTTTTTTTTTTTTTTCAAAATCAGACTTGACACCAGAGAGGCTGAATACCGCACTGAGTCAATGCGGTCTTAGCCTCTCTGGTGTCAACACTCTGTCTGATTTTGGATTTTTTTTTTTTTTTTTCCAAAATCAGACTTGACAACAGAGAGGCTGAATATCGCACTGAGTCAATGCGGTCTTAGCCTCTCTGGTCTCAACACTCTGTCTGATTTTGGATTTTTTTTTTTTTTTTTCCAAAATCAGACTTGACACCAGAGAGGCTGAATACCGCACTGAGTCAATGCGGTCTTAGCCTCTCTGGTGTCAACACTCTGTCTGATTTTGGATTTTTTTTTTTTTTTTTCCAAAATCAGACTTGACACCAGAGAGGCTGAATACCGCACTGAGTTAATGCGTCTTAGCCTCTCTGGTGTCAACACTCTGTCTGATTTTGGATTTTTTTTTTCCAAAATCAGACTTGACACCAGAGAGGCTGAATACCGCACTGAGTTAATGCGGTCTTAGCCTCTCTGGTGTCAACACTCTGTCTGATTTTGGATTTTTTTTTTTTTTTTTCCAAAATCAGACTTGACACCAGAGAGGCTGAATACCGCACTGAGTTAATGCGGTCTTAGCCTCTCTGGTCTCAACACTCTGTCTGATTTTGGATTTTTTTTTTTTTTTTCCAAAATCAGACTTGACACCAGAGAGGCTGAATACCGCACTGAGTGAATGCAGTCTTAGCCTCTCTGGTCTCAACACTCTGTCTGATTTTGGATTTTTTTTTTTTTTTTCCAAAATCAGACTTGACACCAGAGAGGCTGAATACCGCACTGAGTCAATGCGGTTTTAGCCTCTCTGGGGTCAACACTCTGTCTGATTTTGGATTTTTTTTTTTTTTTTTTCCAAAATCAGACTTGACACCAGAGAGGCTGAATACCGCACTGAGTCAATGCGGTCTTAGCCTCTCTGGTGTCAACACTCTGTCTGATTTTGGATTTTTTTTTTTTTTTTTTTCAAAATCAGACAAGACACCAGAGAGGCTGAATACCGCACTGAGTCAATGCGGTCTTAGCCTCTCTGGTCTCAACACTCTGTCTGATTTTGGATTTTTTTTTTTTTTTTTTCCAAAATCAGACTTGACACCAGAGAGGCTGAATACCGCACTGAGTCAATGCGGTCTTAGCCTCTCTGGTGTCAACACTCTGTCTGATTTTGGATTTTTTTTTTTTTTTTCCAAAATCAGACTTGACACCAGAGAGGCTGAATACCGCACTGAGTCAATGCGGTCTTAGCCTCTCTGGTCTCAACACTCTGTCTGATTTTGGATTTTTTTTTTTTTTTTCCAAAATCAGACTTGACACCAGAGAGGCTGAATACCGCACTGAGTCAATGCGGTTTTAGCCTCTCTGGGGTCAACACTCTGTCTGATTTTGGATTTTTTTTTTTTTTTTTCCAAAATCAGACTTGACACCAGAGAGGCTGAATACCGCACTGAGTCAATGCGGTCTTAGCCTCTCTGGTGTCAACACTCTGTCTGATTTTGGATTTTTTTTTTTTTTTTTTCAAAATCAGACAAGACACCAGAGAGGCTGAATACCGCACTGAGTCAATGCGGTCTTAGCCTCTCTGGTCTCAACACTCTGTCTGATTTTGGATTTTTTTTTTTTTTTTTTCCAAAATCAGACTTGACACCAGAGAGGCTGAATACCGCACTGAGTCAATGCGGTCTTAGCCTCTCTGGTGTCAACACTCTGTCTGATTTTGGATTTTTTTTTTTTTTTCCAAAATCAGACTTGACACCAGAGAGGCTGAATACCGCACTGAGTCAATGCGGTCTTAGCCTCTCTGGTGTCAACACTCTGTCTGATTTTGGATTTTTTTTTTTTTTTTCCAAAATCAGACTTGACACCAGAGAGGCTGAATACCGCACTGAGTCAATGCGGTCTTAGCCTCTCTGGTGTCAACACTCTGTCTGATTTTGGATTTTTTTTTTTTTTTTTTCAAAATCAGACAAGACACCAGAGAGGCTGAATACCGCACTGAGTCAATGCGGTCTTAGCCTCTCTGGTCTCAACACTCTGTCTGATTTTGGATTTTTTTTTTTTTTTTTTCAAAAATCAGACTTGACACCAGAGAGGCTGAATACCGCACTGAGTCAATGCGGTCTTAGCCTCTCTGGTGTCAACACTCTGTCTGATTTTGGATTTTTTTTTTTTTTTCCAAAATCAGACTTGACACCAGAGAGGCTGAATACCGCACTGAGTCAATGCGGTCTTAGCCTCTCTGGTGTCAACACTCTGTCTGATTTTGGATTTTTTTTTTTTTTTTCCAAAATCAGACTTGACACCAGAGAGGCTGAATACCGCACTGAGTCAATGCGGTCTTAGCCTCTCTGGTCTCAACACTCTGTCTGATTTTGGATTTTTTTTTTTTTTTTTTCCAAAATCAGACTTGACACCAGAGAGGCTGAATACCGCACTGAGTCAATGCGGTCTTAGTCTCTCTGGTGTCAACACTCTGTCTGATTTTGGATTTTTTTTTTTTTTTTCCAAAATCAGACTTGACACCAGAGAGGCTGAATACCACACTGAGTTAATGCTGTCTTAGCCTCTCTGGTCTCAACACTCTGTCTGATTTTGGATTTTTTTTTTTTTTTTTCCAAAATCAGACTTGACACCAGAGAGGCTGAATAACGCACTGAGTCAATGCGGTCTTAGCCTCTCTGGTGTCAACACTCTGTCTGATTTTGGATTTTTTTTTTTTTTTTCCAAAATCAGACTTGACACCAGAGAGGCTGAATACCGCACTGAGTCAATGCGGTCTTAGCCTCTCTGGTCTCAACACTCTGTCTGATTTTGGATTTTTTTTTTTTTTTTCCAAAATCAGACTTGACACCAGAGAGGCTGAATACCGCACTGAGTCAATGCGGTCTTAGCCTCTCTGGTCTCAACACTCTGTCTGATTTTGGATTTTTTTTTTTTTTTTTTCCAAAATCAGACTTGACACCAGAGAGGCTGAATACCGCACTGAGTCAATGCGGTCTTAGCCTCTCTGGTGTCAACACTCTGTCTGATTTTGGATTTTTTTTTTTTTTTCCAAAATCAGACTTGACACCAGAGAGGCTGAATACCGCACTGAGTCAATGCGGTCTTAGCCTCTCTGGTGTCAACACTCTGTCTGATTTTGGATTTTTTTTTTTTTTTTCCAAAATCAGACTTGACACCAGAGAGGCTGAATACCGCACTGAGTCAATGCGGTCTTAGCCTCTCTGGTGTCAACACTCTGTCTGATTTTGGATTTTTTTTTTTTTTTTTTCAAAATCAGACAAGACACCAGAGAGGCTGAATACCGCACTGAGTCAATGCGGTCTTAGCCTCTCTGGTCTCAACACTCTGTCTGATTTTGGATTTTTTTTTTTTTTTTTTCCAAAATCAGACTTGACACCAGAGAGGCTGAATACCGCACTGAGTCAATGCGGTCTTAGCCTCTCTGGTGTCAACACTCTGTCTGATTTTGGATTTTTTTTTTTTTTTCCAAAATCAGACTTGACACCAGAGAGGCTGAATACCGCACTGAGTCAATGCGGTCTTAGCCTCTCTGGTGTCAACACTCTGTCTGATTTTGGATTTTTTTTTTTTTTTTCCAAAATCAGACTTGACACCAGAGAGGCTGAATACCGCACTGAGTCAATGCGGTCTTAGCCTCTCTGGTCTCAACACTCTGTCTGATTTTGGATTTTTTTTTTTTTTTTTTCCAAAATCAGACTTGACACCAGAGAGGCTGAATACCGCACTGAGTCAATGCGGTCTTAGTCTCTCTGGTGTCAACACTCTGTCTGATTTTGGATTTTTTTTTTTTTTTTCCAAAATCAGACTTGACACCAGAGAGGCTGAATACCACACTGAGTTAATGCTGTCTTAGCCTCTCTGGTCTCAACACTCTGTCTGATTTTGGATTTTTTTTTTTTTTTTTCCAAAATCAGACTTGACACCAGAGAGGCTGAATAACGCACTGAGTCAATGCGGTCTTAGCCTCTCTGGTGTCAACACTCTGTCTGATTTTGGATTTTTTTTTTTTTTTTCCAAAATCAGACTTGACACCAGAGAGGCTGAATACCGCACTGAGTCAATGCGGTCTTAGCCTCTCTGGTCTCAACACTCTGTCTGATTTTGGATTTTTTTTTTTTTTTTCCAAAATCAGACTTGACACCAGAGAGGCTGAATACCGCACTGAGTCAATGCGGTCTTAGCCTCTCTGGTCTCAACACTCTGTCTGATTTTGGATTTTTTTTTTTTTTTTTTCCAAAATCAGACTTGACACCAGAGAGGCTGAATACCGCACTGAGTCAATGCGGTCTTAGCCTCTCTGGTGTCAACACTCTGTCTGATTTTGGATTTTTTTTTTTTTTTCCAAAATCAGACTTGACACCAGAGAGGCTGAATACCGCACTGAGTCAATGCGGTCTTAGCCTCTCTGGTGTCAACACTCTGTCTGATTTTGGATTTTTTTTTTTTTTTTCCAAAATCAGACTTGACACCAGAGAGGCTGAATACCGCACTGAGTCAATGCGGTCTTAGCCTCTCTGGTCTCAACACTCTGTCTGATTTTGGATTTTTTTTTTTTTTTTTTCCAAAATCAGACTTGACACCAGAGAGGCTGAATACCGCACTGAGTCAATGCGGTCTTAGTCTCTCTGGTGTCAACACTCTGTCTGATTTTGGATTTTTTTTTTTTTTTTCCAAAATCAGACTTGACACCAGAGAGGCTGAATACCACACTGAGTTAATGCTGTCTTAGCCTCTCTGGTCTCAACACTCTGTCTGATTTTGGATTTTTTTTTTTTTTTTTCCAAAATCAGACTTGACACCAGAGAGGCTGAATAACGCACTGAGTCAATGCGGTCTTAGCCTCTCTGGTGTCAACACTCTGTCTGATTTTGGATTTTTTTTTTTTTTTTCCAAAATCAGACTTGACACCAGAGAGGCTGAATACCGCACTGAGTCAATGCGGTCTTAGCCTCTCTGGTCTCAACACTCTGTCTGATTTTGGATTTTTTTTTTTTTTTTCCAAAATCAGACTTGACACCAGAGAGGCTGAATACCGCACTGAGTCAATGCGGTCTTAGCCTCTCTGGTCTCAACACTCTGTCTGATTTTGGATTTTTTTTTTTTTTTTTTCCAAAATCAGACTTGACACCAGAGAGGCTGAATACCGCACTGAGTCAATGCAGTCTTAGCCTCTCTGGTGTCAACACTCTGTCTGATTTTGGATTTTTTTTTTTTTTTTCCAAAATCAGACTTGACACCAGAGAGGCTGAATACCGCACTGAGTCAATGCGGTCTTAGCCTCTCTGGTCTCAACACTGTCTGATTTTGGATTTTTTTTTTTTTTTTTTCCAAAATCAGACTTGACACCAGAGAGGCTGAATACCGCACTGAGTTAATGCTGTCTTAGCCTCTCTGGTCTCAACACTCTGTCTGATTTTGGATTTTTTTTTTTTTTTTTCCAAAATCAGACTTGACACCAGAGAGGCTGAATAACGCACTGAGTCAATGCGGTCTTAGCCTCTCTGGTGTCAACACTCTGTCTGATTTTGGATTTTTTTTTTTTTTTTCAAAAATCAGACTTGACACCAGAGAGGCTGAATACCGCACTGAGTCAATGCAGTCTTAGCCTCTCTGGTCTCAACACTCTGTCTGATTTTGGATTTTTTTTTTTTTTTTTCCAAAATCAGACTTGACACCAGAGAGACTGAATACCGCACTGAGTCAATGCGGTCTTAGCCTCTCTGGTGTCAACACTCTGTCTGATTTTGGATTTATTTTTTATTTTTTCAAAATCAGACTTGACACCAGAGAGGCTGAATACCGCACTGAGTCAATGCGGTCTTAGCCTCTCTGGTGTCAACACTCTGTCTGATTTTGGATTTTTTTTTTTTTTTTTTTCCAAAATCAGACTTGACACCAGAGAGGCTGAATACCGCACTGAGTCAATGCGGTCTTAGCCTCTCTGGTGTCAACACTCTGTCTGATTTTGGATTTTTTTTTTTTTTTTTCCAAAATCAGACTTGACACCAGAGAGGCTGAATACCGCACTGAGTGAATGCGGTCTTAGCCTCTCTGGTCTCAACACTCTGTCTGATTTTGGATTTTTTTTTTTTTTTTTTCCAAAATCAGACTTGACACCAGAGAGGCTGAATACCGCACTGAGTCAATGCGGTCTTAGCCTCTCTGGTGTCAACACTCTGTCTGATTTTGGATTTTTTTTTTTTTTTCCAAAATCAGACTTGACACCAGAGAGGCTGAATACCGCACTGAGTCAATGCGGTCTTAGCCTCTCTGGTGTCAACACTCTGTCTGATTTTGGATTTTTTTTTTTTTTTTCCAAAATCAGACTTGACACCAGAGAGGCTGAATACCGCACTGAGTCAATGCGGTCTTAGCCTCTCTGGTCTCAACACTCTGTCTGATTTTGGATTTTTTTTTTTTTTTTTTCCAAAATCAGACTTGACACCAGAGAGGCTGAATACCGCACTGAGTCAATGCGGTCTTAGTCTCTCTGGTGTCAACACTCTGTCTGATTTTGGATTTTTTTTTTTTTTTTCCAAAATCAGACTTGACACCAGAGAGGCTGAATACCACACTGAGTTAATGCTGTCTTAGCCTCTCTGGTCTCAACACTCTGTCTGATTTTGGATTTTTTTTTTTTTTTTTCCAAAATCAGACTTGACACCAGAGAGGCTGAATAACGCACTGAGTCAATGCGGTCTTAGCCTCTCTGGTGTCAACACTCTGTCTGATTTTGGATTTTTTTTTTTTTTTTCCAAAATCAGACTTGACACCAGAGAGGCTGAATACCGCACTGAGTCAATGCGGTCTTAGCCTCTCTGGTCTCAACACTCTGTCTGATTTTGGATTTTTTTTTTTTTTTTCCAAAATCAGACTTGACACCAGAGAGGCTGAATACCGCACTGAGTCAATGCGGTCTTAGCCTCTCTGGTCTCAACACTCTGTCTGATTTTGGATTTTTTTTTTTTTTTTTTCCAAAATCAGACTTGACACCAGAGAGGCTGAATACCGCACTGAGTCAATGCGGTCTTAGCCTCTCTGGTGTCAACACTCTGTCTGATTTTGGATTTTTTTTTTTTTTTCCAAAATCAGACTTGACACCAGAGAGGCTGAATACCGCACTGAGTCAATGCGGTCTTAGCCTCTCTGGTGTCAACACTCTGTCTGATTTTGGATTTTTTTTTTTTTTTTCCAAAATCAGACTTGACACCAGAGAGGCTGAATACCGCACTGAGTCAATGCGGTCTTAGCCTCTCTGGTCTCAACACTCTGTCTGATTTTGGATTTTTTTTTTTTTTTTCCAAAATCAGACTTGACACCAGAGAGGCTGAATACCGCACTGAGTCAATGCGGTCTTAGCCTCTCTGGTCTCAACACTCTGTCTGATTTTGGATTTTTTTTTTTTTTTTTTCCAAAATCAGACTTGACACCAGAGAGGCTGAATACCGCACTGAGTCAATGCAGTCTTAGCCTCTCTGGTGTCAACACTCTGTCTGATTTTGGATTTTTTTTTTTTTTTTCCAAAATCAGACTTGACACCAGAGAGGCTGAATACCGCACTGAGTCAATGCGGTCTTAGCCTCTCTGGTCTCAACACTGTCTGATTTTGGATTTTTTTTTTTTTTTTTTCCAAAATCAGACTTGACACCAGAGAGGCTGAATACCGCACTGAGTTAATGCTGTCTTAGCCTCTCTGGTCTCAACACTCTGTCTGATTTTGGATTTTTTTTTTTTTTTTTCCAAAATCAGACTTGACACCAGAGAGGCTGAATACCGCACTGAGTCAATGCGGTCTTAGTCTCTCTGGTGTCAACACTCTGTCTGATTTTGGATTTTTTTTTTTTTTTTCCAAAATCAGACTTGACACCAGAGAGGCTGAATACCGCACTGAGTCAATGCGGTCTTAGCCTCTCTGGTCTCAACACTCTGTCTGATTTTGGATTTTTTTTTTTTTTTTTTCCAAAATCAGACTTGACACCAGAGAGGCTGAATACCGCACTGAGTCAATGCAGTCTTAGCCTCTCTGGTGTCAACACTCTGTCTGATTTTGGATTTTTTTTTTTTTTTTCCAAAATCAGACTTGACACCAGAGAGGCTGAATACCGCACTGAGTCAATGCGGTCTTAGCCTCTCTGGTCTCAACACTGTCTGATTTTGGATTTTTTTTTTTTTTTTTTCCAAAATCAGACTTGACACCAGAGAGGCTGAATACCGCACTGAGTTAATGCTGTCTTAGCCTCTCTGGTCTCAACACTCTGTCTGATTTTGGATTTTTTTTTTTTTTTTTCCAAAATCAGACTTGACACCAGAGAGGCTGAATAACGCACTGAGTCAATGCGGTCTTAGCCTCTCTGGTGTCAACACTCTGTCTGATTTTGGATTTTTTTTTTTTTTTTCAAAAATCAGACTTGACACCAGAGAGGCTGAATACCGCACTGAGTCAATGCAGTCTTAGCCTCTCTGGTCTCAACACTCTGTCTGATTTTGGATTTTTTTTTTTTTTTTTCCAAAATCAGACTTGACACCAGAGAGACTGAATACCGCACTGAGTCAATGCGGTCTTAGCCTCTCTGGTGTCAACACTCTGTCTGATTTTGGATTTATTTTTTATTTTTTCAAAATCAGACTTGACACCAGAGAGGCTGAATACCGCACTGAGTCAATGCGGTCTTAGCCTCTCTGGTGTCAACACTCTGTCTGATTTTGGATTTTTTTTTTTTTTTTTTTCCAAAATCAGACTTGACACCAGAGAGGCTGAATACCGCACTGAGTCAATGCGGTCTTAGCCTCTCTGGTGTCAACACTCTGTCTGATTTTGGATTTTTTTTTTTTTTTTTCCAAAATCAGACTTGACACCAGAGAGGCTGAATACCGCACTGAGTGAATGCGGTCTTAGCCTCTCTGGTCTCAACACTCTGTCTGATTTTGGATTTTTTTTTTTTTTTTTCCAAAATCAGACTTGACACCAGAGAGGCTGAATACCGCACTGAGTCAATGCGGTCTTAGCCTCTCTGGTCTCAACACTCTGTCTGATTTTGGATTTTTTTTTTTTTTTTTTCCAAAATCAGACTTGACACCAGAGAGGCTGAATACCGCACTGAGTCAATGCGGTCTTAGCCTCTCTGGTGTCAACACTCTGTCTGATTTTGGATTTTTTTTTTTTTTTTCCAAAATCAGACTTGACACCAGAGAGGCTGAATACCGCACTGAGTCAATGCGGTCTTAGCCTCTCTGGTGTCAACACTCTGTCTGATTTTGGATTTTTTTTTTTTTTTTCCAAAATCAGACTTGACACCAGAGAGGCTGAATACCGCACTGAGTCAATGCGGTCTTAGCCTCTCTGGTCTCAACACTCTGTCTGATTTTGGATTTTTTTTTTTTTTTTTTTCCAAAATCAGACTTGACACCAGAGAGGCTGAATACCGCACTGAGTCAATGCGGTCTTAGCCTCTCTGGTCTCAACACTCTGTCTGATTTTGGATTTTTTTTTTTTTTTTTTTCCAAAATCAGACTTGACACCAGAGAGGCTGAATACCGCACTGAGTCAATGCGGTCTTAGCCTCTCTGGTGTCAACACTCTGTCTGATTTTGGATTTTTTTTTTTTTTTTCCAAAATCAGACTTGACACCAGAGAGGCTGAATACCGCACTGAGTCAATGCGGTCTTAGCCTCTCTGGTGTTAACACTCTGTCTGATTTTGGATTTTTTTTTTTTTTTTCCAAAATCAGACAAGACACCAGAGAGGCTGAATACCGCACTGAGTCAATGCGGTCTTAGCCTCTCTGGTCTCAACACTCTGTCTGATTTTGGATTTTTTTTTTTTTTTTTTCCAAAATCAGACTTGACACCAGAGAGGCTGAATACCGCACTGAGTCAATGCGGTCTTAGCCTCTCTGGTGTCAACACTCTGTCTGATTTTGGATTTTTTTTTTTTTTTTCCAAAATCAGACTTGACACCAGAGAGGCTGAATACCGCACTGAGTCAATGCTGTCTTAGCCTCTCTGGTGTCAACACTCTGTCTGATTTTGGATTTTTTTTTTTTTTTTCCAAAATCAGACTTGACACCAGAGAGGCTGAATACCGCACTGAGTCAATGCGGTCTTAGCCTCTCTGGTCTCAACACTCTGTCTGATTTTGGATTTTTTTTTTTTTTTTTTCCAAAATCAGACTTGACACCAGAGAGGCTGAATACCGCACTGAGTCAATGCGGTCTTAGTCTCTCTGGTGTCAACACTCTGTCTGATTTTGGATTTTTTTTTTTTTTTTCCAAAATCAGACTTGACACCAGAGAGGCTGAATACCACACTGAGTTAATGCTGTCTTAGCCTCTCTGGTCTCAACACTCTGTCTGATTTTGGATTTTTTTTTTTTTTTTTCCAAAATCAGACTTGACACCAGAGAGGCTGAATAACGCACTGAGTCAATGCGGTCTTAGCCTCTCTGGTGTCAACACTCTGTCTGATTTTGGATTTTTTTTTTTTTTTTTCCAAAATCAGACTTGACACCAGAGAGGCTGAATACCGCACTGAGTCAATGCGGTCTTAGCCTCTCTGGTCTCAACACTCTGTCTGATTTTGGATTTTTTTTTTTTTTTTCCAAAATCAGACTTGACACCAGAGAGGCTGAATACCGCACTGAGTCAATGCGGTCTTAGCCTCTCTGGTCTCAACACTCTGTCTGATTTTGGATTTTTTTTTTTTTTTTTTCCAAAATCAGACTTGACACCAGAGAGGCTGAATACCGCACTGAGTCAATGCAGTCTTAGCCTCTCTGGTGTCAACACTCTGTCTGATTTTGGATTTTTTTTTTTTTTTTCCAAAATCAGACTTGACACCAGAGAGGCTGAATACCGCACTGAGTCAATGCGGTCTTAGCCTCTCTGGTCTCAACACTGTCTGATTTTGGATTTTTTTTTTTTTTTTTTTCCAAAATCAGACTTGACACCAGAGAGGCTGAATACCGCACTGAGTTAATGCTGTCTTAGCCTCTCTGGTCTCAACACTCTGTCTGATTTTGGATTTTTTTTTTTTTTTTTCCAAAATCAGACTTGACACCAGAGAGGCTGAATAACGCACTGAGTCAATGCGGTCTTAGCCTCTCTGGTGTCAACACTCTGTCTGATTTTGGATTTTTTTTTTTTTTTTTTCAAAATCAGACAAGACACCAGAGAGGCTGAATACCGCACTGAGTCAATGCGGTCTTAGCCTCTCTGGTCTCAACACTCTGTCTGATTTTGGATTTTTTTTTTTTTTTTTTCCAAAATCAGACTTGACACCAGAGAGGCTGAATACCGCACTGAGTCAATGCGGTCTTAGCCTCTCTGGTGTCAACACTCTGTCTGATTTTGGATTTTTTTTTTTTTTTTCCAAAATCAGACTTGACACCAGAGAGGCTGAATACCGCACTGAGTCAATGCGGTCTTAGCCTCTCTGGTGTCAACACTCTGTCTGATTTTGGATTTTTTTTTTTTTTTTTCCAAAATCAGACTTGACACCAGAGAGGCTGAATACCGCACTGAGTCAATGCGGTCTTAGCCTCTCTGGTCTCAACACTCTGTCTGATTTTGGATTTTTTTTTTTTTTTTTTCCAAAATCAGACTTGACACCAGAGAGGCTGAATACCGCACTGAGTCAATGCGGTCTTAGTCTCTCTGGTGTCAACACTCTGTCTGATTTTGGATTTTTTTTTTTTTTTTTCCAAAATCAGACTTGACACCAGAGAGGCTGAATACCACACTGAGTTAATGCTGTCTTAGCCTCTCTGGTCTCAACACTCTGTCTGATTTTGGATTTTTTTTTTTTTTTTTCCAAAATCAGACTTGACACCAGAGAGGCTGAATAACGCACTGAGTCAATGCGGTCTTAGCCTCTCTGGTGTCAACACTCTGTCTGATTTTGGATTTTTTTTTTTTTTTTCCAAAATCAGACTTGACACCAGAGAGGCTGAATACCGCACTGAGTCAATGCGGTCTTAGCCTCTCTGGTCTCAACACTCTGTCTGATTTTGGATTTTTTTTTTTTTTTTCCAAAATCAGACTTGACACCAGAGAGGCTGAATACCGCACTGAGTCAATGCGGTCTTAGCCTCTCTGGTCTCAACACTCTGTCTGATTTTGGATTTTTTTTTTTTTTTTTTCCAAAATCAGACTTGACACCAGAGAGGCTGAATACCGCACTGAGTCAATGCGGTCTTAGCCTCTCTGGTGTCAACACTCTGTCTGATTTTGGATTTTTTTTTTTTTTTTCCAAAATCAGACTTGACACCAGAGAGGCTGAATACCGCACTGAGTCAATGCGGTCTTAGCCTCTCTGGTGTCAACACTCTGTCTGATTTTGGATTTTTTTTTTTTTTTTCCAAAATCAGACTTGACACCAGAGAGGCTGAATACCGCACTGAGTCAATGCGGTCTTAGCCTCTCTGGTCTCAACACTCTGTCTGATTTTGGATTTTTTTTTTTTTTTTTTCCAAAATCAGACTTGACACCAGAGAGGCTGAATACCGCACTGAGTCAATGCGGTCTTAGTCTCTCTGGTGTCAACACTCTGTCTGATTTTGGATTTTTTTTTTTTTTTTCCAAAATCAGACTTGACACCAGAGAGGCTGAATACCACACTGAGTTAATGCTGTCTTAGCCTCTCTGGTCTCAACACTCTGTCTGATTTTGGATTTTTTTTTTTTTTTTTCCAAAATCAGACTTGACACCAGAGAGGCTGAATAACGCACTGAGTCAATGCGGTCTTAGCCTCTCTGGTGTCAACACTCTGTCTGATTTTGGATTTTTTTTTTTTTTTTCCAAAATCAGACTTGACACCAGAGAGGCTGAATACCGCACTGAGTCAATGCGGTCTTAGCCTCTCTGGTCTCAACACTCTGTCTGATTTTGGATTTTTTTTTTTTTTTTCCAAAATCAGACTTGACACCAGAGAGGCTGAATACCGCACTGAGTCAATGCGGTCTTAGCCTCTCTGGTCTCAACACTCTGTCTGATTTTGGATTTTTTTTTTTTTTTTTTCCAAAATCAGACTTGACACCAGAGAGGCTGAATACCGCACTGAGTCAATGCAGTCTTAGCCTCTCTGGTGTCAACACTCTGTCTGATTTTGGATTTTTTTTTTTTTTTTCCAAAATCAGACTTGACACCAGAGAGGCTGAATACCGCACTGAGTCAATGCGGTCTTAGCCTCTCTGGTCTCAACACTGTCTGATTTTGGATTTTTTTTTTTTTTTTTTTCCAAAATCAGACTTGACACCAGAGAGGCTGAATACCGCACTGAGTTAATGCTGTCTTAGCCTCTCTGGTCTCAACACTCTGTCTGATTTTGGATTTTTTTTTTTTTTTTTCCAAAATCAGACTTGACACCAGAGAGGCTGAATAACGCACTGAGTCAATGCGGTCTTAGCCTCTCTGGTGTCAACACTCTGTCTGATTTTGGATTTTTTTTTTTTTTTTTCAAAAATCAGACTTGACACCAGAGAGGCTGAATACCGCACTGAGTCAATGCAGTCTTAGCCTCTCTGGTCTCAACACTCTGTCTGATTTTGGATTTTTTTTTTTTTTTTTCCAAAATCAGACTTGACACCAGAGAGACTGAATACCGCACTGAGTCAATGCGGTCTTAGCCTCTCTGGTGTCAACACTCTGTCTGATTTTGGATTTATTTTTTATTTTTTCAAAATCAGACTTGACACCAGAGAGGCTGAATACCGCACTGAGTCAATGCGGTCTTAGCCTCTCTGGTGTCAACACTCTGTCTGATTTTGGATTTTTTTTTTTTTTTTTTTCCAAAATCAGACTTGACACCAGAGAGGCTGAATACCGCACTGAGTCAATGCGGTCTTAGCCTCTCTGGTGTCAACACTCTGTCTGATTTTGGATTTTTTTTTTTTTTTTTCCAAAATCAGACTTGACACCAGAGAGGCTGAATACCGCACTGAGTGAATGCGGTCTTAGCCTCTCTGGTCTCAACACTCTGTCTGATTTTGGATTTTTTTTTTTTTTTTTCCAAAATCAGACTTGACACCAGAGAGGCTGAATACCGCACTGAGTCAATGCGGTCTTAGCCTCTCTGGTCTCAACACTCTGTCTGATTTTGGATTTTTTTTTTTTTTTTTTCCAAAATCAGACTTGACACCAGAGAGGCTGAATACCGCACTGAGTCAATGCGGTCTTAGCCTCTCTGGTGTCAACACTCTGTCTGATTTTGGATTTTTTTTTTTTTTTTCCAAAATCAGACTTGACACCAGAGAGGCTGAATACCGCACTGAGTCAATGCGGTCTTAGCCTCTCTGGTGTCAACACTCTGTCTGATTTTGGATTTTTTTTTTTTTTTTTCCAAAATCAGACTTGACACCAGAGAGGCTGAATACCGCACTGAGTCAATGCGGTCTTAGCCTCTCTGGTCTCAACACTCTGTCTGATTTTGGATTTTTTTTTTTTTTTTTTCCAAAATCAGACTTGACACCAGAGAGGCTGAATACCGCACTGAGTCAATGCGGTCTTAGCCTCTCTGGTCTCAACACTCTGTCTGATTTTGGATTTTTTTTTTTTTTTTTTCCAAAATCAGACTTGACACCAGAGAGGCTGAATACCGCACTGAGTCAATGCGGTCTTAGCCTCTCTGGTGTCAACACTCTGTCTGATTTTGGATTTTTTTTTTTTTTTTCCAAAATCAGACTTGACACCAGAGAGGCTGAATACCGCACTGAGTCAATGCGGTCTTAGCCTCTCTGGTGTTAACACTCTGTCTGATTTTGGATTTTTTTTTTTTTTTTCCAAAATCAGACAAGACACCAGAGAGGCTGAATACCGCACTGAGTCAATGCGGTCTTAGCCTCTCTGGTCTCAACACTCTGTCTGATTTTGGATTTTTTTTTTTTTTTTTTCCAAAATCAGACTTGACACCAGAGAGGCTGAATACCGCACTGAGTCAATGCGGTCTTAGCCTCTCTGGTGTCAACACTCTGTCTGATTTTGGATTTTTTTTTTTTTTTTCCAAAATCAGACTTGACACCAGAGAGGCTGAATACCGCACTGAGTCAATGCGGTCTTAGCCTCTCTGGTGTCAACACTCTGTCTGATTTTGGATTTTTTTTTTTTTTTCCAAAATCAGACTTGACACCAGAGAGGCTGAATACCGCACTGAGTCAATGCGGTCTTAGCCTCTCTGGTCTCAACACTCTGTCTGATTTTGGATTTTTTTTTTTTTTTTTTCCAAAATCAGACTTGACACCAGAGAGGCTGAATACCGCACTGAGTCAATGCGGTCTTAGTCTCTCTGGTGTCAACACTCTGTCTGATTTTGGATTTTTTTTTTTTTTTTCCAAAATCAGACTTGACACCAGAGAGGCTGAATACCACACTGAGTTAATGCTGTCTTAGCCTCTCTGGTCTCAACACTCTGTCTGATTTTGGATTTTTTTTTTTTTTTTTCCAAAATCAGACTTGACACCAGAGAGGCTGAATAACGCACTGAGTCAATGCGGTCTTAGCCTCTCTGGTGTCAACACTCTGTCTGATTTTGGATTTTTTTTTTTTTTTTCCAAAATCAGACTTGACACCAGAGAGGCTGAATACCGCACTGAGTCAATGCGGTCTTAGCCTCTCTGGTCTCAACACTCTGTCTGATTTTGGATTTTTTTTTTTTTTTTTCCAAAATCAGACTTGACACCAGAGAGGCTGAATACCGCACTGAGTCAATGCGGTCTTAGCCTCTCTGGTCTCAACACTCTGTCTGATTTTGGATTTTTTTTTTTTTTTTTTCCAAAATCAGACTTGACACCAGAGAGGCTGAATACCGCACTGAGTCAATGCAGTCTTAGCCTCTCTGGTGTCAACACTCTGTCTGATTTT
The DNA here is from genome assembly GCF_964638095.1 of Poromitra crassiceps. Classification (NCBI taxonomy): domain Eukaryota; kingdom Metazoa; phylum Chordata; class Actinopteri; order Beryciformes; family Melamphaidae; genus Poromitra; species Poromitra crassiceps. The sequence continues at coordinate 14,881 of NW_028151609.1, read as the reverse complement.
GGATTTTTTTTTTTTTTTTCCAAAATCAGACTTGACACCAGAGAGGCTGAATACCGCACTGAGTCAATGCGGTCTTAGCCTCTCTGGTCTCAACACTGTCTGATTTTGGATTTTTTTTTTTTTTTTTTCCAAAATCAGACTTGACACCAGAGAGGCTGAATACCGCACTGAGTTAATGCTGTCTTAGCCTCTCTGGTCTCAACACTCTGTCTGATTTTGGATTTTTTTTTTTTTTTTTCCAAAATCAGACTTGACACCAGAGAGGCTGAATAACGCACTGAGTCAATGCGGTCTTAGCCTCTCTGGTGTCAACACTCTGTCTGATTTTGGATTTTTTTTTTTTTTTTCAAAAATCAGACTTGACACCAGAGAGGCTGAATACCGCACTGAGTCAATGCGGTCTTAGCCTCTCTGGTGTCAACACTCTGTCTGATTTTGGATTTTTTTTTTTTTTTTTTTCCAAAATCAGACTTGACACCAGAGAGGCTGAATACCGCACTGAGTCAATGCGGTCTTAGCCTCTCTGGTGTCAACACTCTGTCTGATTTTGGATTTTTTTTTTTTTTTTTCCAAAATCAGACTTGACACCAGAGAGGCTGAATACCGCACTGAGTGAATGCGGTCTTAGCCTCTCTGGTCTCAACACTCTGTCTGATTTTGGATTTTTTTTTTTTTTTTTCCAAAATCAGACTTGACACCAGAGAGGCTGAATACCGCACTGAGTCAATGCGGTCTTAGCCTCTCTGGTCTCAACACTCTGTCTGATTTTGGATTTTTTTTTTTTTTTTTTCCAAAATCAGACTTGACACCAGAGAGGCTGAATACCGCACTGAGTCAATGCGGTCTTAGCCTCTCTGGTGTCAACACTCTGTCTGATTTTGGATTTTTTTTTTTTTTTTCCAAAATCAGACTTGACACCAGAGAGGCTGAATACCGCACTGAGTCAATGCGGTCTTAGCCTCTCTGGTCTCAACACTCTGTCTGATTTTGGATTTTTTTTTTTTTTTTTTCCAAAATCAGACTTGACACCAGAGAGGCTGAATACCGCACTGAGTCAATGCGGTCTTAGCCTCTCTGGTCTCAACACTCTGTCTGATTTTGGATTTTTTTTTTTTTTTTTTCCAAAATCAGACTTGACACCAGAGAGGCTGAATACCGCACTGAGTCAATGCGGTCTTAGCCTCTCTGGTGTCAACACTCTGTCTGATTTTGGATTTTTTTTTTTTTTTTCCAAAATCAGACTTGACACCAGAGAGGCTGAATACCGCACTGAGTCAATGCGGTCTTAGCCTCTCTGGTGTTAACACTCTGTCTGATTTTGGATTTTTTTTTTTTTTTTCCAAAATCAGACTTGACACCAGAGAGGCTGAATACCGCACTGAGTCAATGCGGTCTTAGCCTCTCTGGTCTCAACACTCTGTCTGATTTTGGATTTTTTTTTTTTTTTTTTCCAAAATCAGACTTGACACCAGAGAGGCTGAATACCGCACTGAGTCAATGCGGTCTTAGTCTCTCTGGTGTCAACACTCTGTCTGATTTTTTTTTTTTTTTTTTTTTTTTCAAAAATCAGACTTGACACCAGAGAGGCTGAATACCGCACTGAGTCAATGCGGTCTTAGCCTCTCTGGTCTCAACACTCTGTCTGATTTTGGATTTTTTTTTTTTTTTTTTCCAAAATCAGACTTGACACCAGAGAGGCTGAATACCGCACTGAGTCAATGCGGTCTTAGCCTCTCTGGTCTCAACACTCTGTCTGATTTTGGATTTTTTTTTTTTTTTTTTCAAAATCAGACTTGACACCAGAGAGGCTGAATACCGCACTGAGTCAATGCGGTCTTAGCCTGTCTGGTGTCAACACTCTGTCTGATTTTGGATTTTTTTTTTTTTTTCCAAAATCAGACTTGACACCAGAGAGGCTGAATACCGCACTGAGTCAATGCGGTCTTAGCCTCTCTGGTCTCAACACTCTGTCTGATTTTGGATTTTTTTTTTTTTTTTTTTTTTCCAAAATCAGACTTGACACCAGAGAGGCTGAATACCGCACTGAGTCAATGCGGTCTTAGCCTCTCTGGTCTCAACACTCTGTCTGATTTTGGATTTTTTTTTTTTTTTTTCCAAAATCAGACTTGACACCAGAGAGGCTGAATACCGCACTGAGTCAATGCGGTCTTAGCCTCTCTGGTCTCAACACTGTCTGATTTTGGATTTTTTTTTTTTTTTTTTCCAAAATCAGACTTGACACCAGAGAGGCTGAATACCGCACTGAGTCAATGCGGTCTTAGCCTCTCTGGTGTCAACACTCTGTCTGATTTTGGATTTTTTTTTTTTTTTCCAAAATCAGACTTGACACCAGAGAGGCTGAATACCGCACTGAGTCAATGCGGTCTTAGCCTCTCTGGTGTCAACACTCTGTCTGATTTTGGATTTTTTTTTTTTTTTTTTCAAAATCAGACTTGACACCAGAGAGGCTGAATACTGCACTGAGTCAATGCGGTCTTAGCCTCTCTGGTCTCAACACTCTGTCTGATTTTGGATTTTTTTTTTTTTTTTTCCAAAATCAGACTTGACACCAGAGAGGCTGAATACCGCACTGAGTCAATGCGGTCTTAGCCTCTCTGGTGTCAACACTCTGTCTGATTTTGGATTTTTTTTTTTTTTTTTCCAAAATCAGACTTGACAACAGAGAGGCTGAATATCGCACTGAGTCAATGCGGTCTTAGCCTCTCTGGTCTCAACACTCTGTCTGATTTTGGATTTTTTTTTTTTTTTTCCAAAATCAGACTTGACACCAGAGAGGCTGAATACCGCACTGAGTCAATGCGGTCTTAGCCTCTCTGGTGTCAACACTCTGTCTGATTTTGGATTTTTTTTTTTTTTTTTCCAAAATCAGACTTGACACCAGAGAGGCTGAATACCGCACTGAGTTAATGCGTCTTAGCCTCTCTGGTGTCAACACTCTGTCTGATTTTGGATTTTTTTTTTCCAAAATCAGACTTGACACCAGAGAGGCTGAATACCGCACTGAGTTAATGCGGTCTTAGCCTCTCTGGTGTCAACACTCTGTCTGATTTTGGATTTTTTTTTTTTTTTTTCCAAAATCAGACTTGACACCAGAGAGGCTGAATACCGCACTGAGTTAATGCGGTCTTAGCCTCTCTGGTCTCAACACTCTGTCTGATTTTGGATTTTTTTTTTTTTTTTCCAAAATCAGACTTGACACCAGAGAGGCTGAATACCGCACTGAGTGAATGCAGTCTTAGCCTCTCTGGTCTCAACACTCTGTCTGATTTTGGATTTTTTTTTTTTTTTTCCAAAATCAGACTTGACACCAGAGAGGCTGAATACCGCACTGAGTCAATGCGGTTTTAGCCTCTCTGGGGTCAACACTCTGTCTGATTTTGGATTTTTTTTTTTTTTTTTTCCAAAATCAGACTTGACACCAGAGAGGCTGAATACCGCACTGAGTCAATGCGGTCTTAGCCTCTCTGGTGTCAACACTCTGTCTGATTTTGGATTTTTTTTTTTTTTTTTTTCAAAATCAGACAAGACACCAGAGAGGCTGAATACCGCACTGAGTCAATGCGGTCTTAGCCTCTCTGGTCTCAACACTCTGTCTGATTTTGGATTTTTTTTTTTTTTTTTTCCAAAATCAGACTTGACACCAGAGAGGCTGAATACCGCACTGAGTCAATGCGGTCTTAGCCTCTCTGGTGTCAACACTCTGTCTGATTTTGGATTTTTTTTTTTTTTTTCCAAAATCAGACTTGACACCAGAGAGGCTGAATACCGCACTGAGTCAATGCGGTCTTAGCCTCTCTGGTGTCAACACTCTGTCTGATTTTGGATTTTTTTTTTTTTTTTCCAAAATCAGACTTGACACCAGAGAGGCTGAATACCGCACTGAGTCAATGCGGTCTTAGCCTCTCTGGTCTCAACACTCTGTCTGATTTTGGATTTTTTTTTTTTTTTTCCAAAATCAGACTTGACACCAGAGAGGCTGAATACCGCACTGAGTCAATGCGGTTTTAGCCTCTCTGGGGTCAACACTCTGTCTGATTTTGGATTTTTTTTTTTTTTTTTTCCAAAATCAGACTTGACACCAGAGAGGCTGAATACCGCACTGAGTCAATGCGGTCTTAGCCTCTCTGGTGTCAACACTCTGTCTGATTTTGGATTTTTTTTTTTTTTTTTTCAAAATCAGACAAGACACCAGAGAGGCTGAATACCGCACTGAGTCAATGCGGTCTTAGCCTCTCTGGTCTCAACACTCTGTCTGATTTTGGATTTTTTTTTTTTTTTTTTCCAAAATCAGACTTGACACCAGAGAGGCTGAATACCGCACTGAGTCAATGCGGTCTTAGCCTCTCTGGTGTCAACACTCTGTCTGATTTTGGATTTTTTTTTTTTTTTTCCAAAATCAGACTTGACACCAGAGAGGCTGAATACCGCACTGAGTCAATGCGGTCTTAGCCTCTCTGGTGTCAACACTCTGTCTGATTTTGGATTTTTTTTTTTTTTTTCCAAAATCAGACTTGACACCAGAGAGGCTGAATACCGCACTGAGTCAATGCGGTCTTAGCCTCTCTGGTGTCAACACTCTGTCTGATTTTGGATTTTTTTTTTTTTTTTTTCAAAATCAGACAAGACACCAGAGAGGCTGAATACCGCACTGAGTCAATGCGGTCTTAGCCTCTCTGGTCTCAACACTCTGTCTGATTTTGGATTTTTTTTTTTTTTTTTTCCAAAATCAGACTTGACACCAGAGAGGCTGAATACCGCACTGAGTCAATGCGGTCTTAGCCTCTCTGGTGTCAACACTCTGTCTGATTTTGGATTTTTTTTTTTTTTTCCAAAATCAGACTTGACACCAGAGAGGCTGAATACCGCACTGAGTCAATGCGGTCTTAGCCTCTCTGGTGTCAACACTCTGTCTGATTTTGGATTTTTTTTTTTTTTTTCCAAAATCAGACTTGACACCAGAGAGGCTGAATACCGCACTGAGTCAATGCGGTCTTAGCCTCTCTGGTCTCAACACTCTGTCTGATTTTGGATTTTTTTTTTTTTTTTTTCCAAAATCAGACTTGACACCAGAGAGGCTGAATACCGCACTGAGTCAATGCGGTCTTAGTCTCTCTGGTGTCAACACTCTGTCTGATTTTGGATTTTTTTTTTTTTTTTCCAAAATCAGACTTGACACCAGAGAGGCTGAATACCGCACTGAGTTAATGCTGTCTTAGCCTCTCTGGTCTCAACACTCTGTCTGATTTTGGATTTTTTTTTTTTTTTTTCCAAAATCAGACTTGACACCAGAGAGGCTGAATAACGCACTGAGTCAATGCGGTCTTAGCCTCTCTGGTGTCAACACTCTGTCTGATTTTGGATTTTTTTTTTTTTTTTCCAAAATCAGACTTGACACCAGAGAGGCTGAATACCGCACTGAGTCAATGCGGTCTTAGCCTCTCTGGTGTCAACACTCTGTCTGATTTTGGATTTTTTTTTTTTTTTTCCAAAATCAGACTTGACACCAGAGAGGCTGAATACCGCACTGAGTCAATGCGGTCTTAGCCTCTCTGGTCTCAACACTCTGTCTGATTTTGGATTTTTTTTTTTTTTTTTTCCAAAATCAGACTTGACACCAGAGAGGCTGAATACCGCACTGAGTCAATGCGGTCTTAGTCTCTCTGGTGTCAACACTCTGTCTGATTTTGGATTTTTTTTTTTTTTTTCCAAAATCAGACTTGACACCAGAGAGGCTGAATACCGCACTGAGTTAATGCTGTCTTAGCCTCTCTGGTCTCAACACTCTGTCTGATTTTGGATTTTTTTTTTTTTTTTTCCAAAATCAGACTTGACACCAGAGAGGCTGAATAACGCACTGAGTCAATGCGGTCTTAGCCTCTCTGGTGTCAACACTCTGTCTGATTTTGGATTTTTTTTTTTTTTTTCCAAAATCAGACTTGACACCAGAGAGACTGAATACCGCACTGAGTCAATGCGGTCTTAGCCTCTCTGGTCTCCACACTCTGTCTGATTTTGGATTTTTTTTTTTTTTTTCCAAAATCAGACTTGACACCAGAGAGGCTGAATACCGCACTGAGTCAATGCGGTCTTAGCCTCTCTGGTCTCAACACTCTGTCTGATTTTGGATTTTTTTTTTTTTTTTTTCCAAAATCAGACTTGACACCAGAGAGGCTGAATACCGCACTGAGTCAATGCGGTCTTAGCCTCTCTGGTGTCAACACTCTGTCTGATTTTGGATTTTTTTTTTTTTTTTCCAAAATCAGACTTGACACCAGAGAGGCTGAATACCGCACTGAGTCAATGCGGTCTTAGCCTCTCTGGTCTCAACACTGTCTGATTTTGGATTTTTTTTTTTTTTTTTTCCAAAATCAGACTTGACACCAGAGAGGCTGAATACCGCACTGAGTTAATGCTGTCTTAGCCTCTCTGGTCTCAACACTCTGTCTGATTTTGGATTTTTTTTTTTTTTTTTCCAAAATCAGACTTGACACCAGAGAGGCTGAATAACGCACTGAGTCAATGCGGTCTTAGCCTCTCTGGTGTCAACACTCTGTCTGATTTTGGATTTTTTTTTTTTTTTTCAAAAATCAGACTTGACACCAGAGAGGCTGAATACCGCACTGAGTCAATGCAGTCTTAGCCTCTCTGGTCTCAACACTCTGTCTGATTTTGGATTTTTTTTTTTTTTTTTCCAAAATCAGACTTGACACCAGAGAGACTGAATACCGCACTGAGTCAATGCGGTCTTAGCCTCTCTGGTGTCAACACTCTGTCTGATTTTGGATTTATTTTTTATTTTTTCAAAATCAGACTTGACACCAGAGAGGCTGAATACCGCACTGAGTCAATGCGGTCTTAGCCTCTCTGGTGTCAACACTCTGTCTGATTTTGGATTTTTTTTTTTTTTTTTTTCCAAAATCAGACTTGACACCAGAGAGGCTGAATACCGCACTGAGTCAATGCGGTCTTAGCCTCTCTGGTGTCAACACTCTGTCTGATTTTGGATTTTTTTTTTTTTTTTTCCAAAATCAGACTTGACACCAGAGAGGCTGAATACCGCACTGAGTGAATGCGGTCTTAGCCTCTCTGGTCTCAACACTCTGTCTGATTTTGGATTTTTTTTTTTTTTTTTCCAAAATCAGACTTGACACCAGAGAGGCTGAATACCGCACTGAGTCAATGCGGTCTTAGCCTCTCTGGTCTCAACACTCTGTCTGATTTTGGATTTTTTTTTTTTTTTTTTCCAAAATCAGACTTGACACCAGAGAGGCTGAATACCGCACTGAGTCAATGCGGTCTTAGCCTCTCTGGTGTCAACACTCTGTCTGATTTTGGATTTTTTTTTTTTTTTTTCCAAAATCAGACTTGACACCAGAGAGGCTGAATACCGCACTGAGTTAATGCTGTCTTAGCCTCTCTGGTCTCAACACTCTGTCTGATTTTGGATTTTTTTTTTTTTTTTTCCAAAATCAGACTTGACACCAGAGAGGCTGAATAACGCACTGAGTCAATGCGGTCTTAGCCTCTCTGGTGTCAACACTCTGTCTGATTTTGGATTTTTTTTTTTTTTTTCCAAAATCAGACTTGACACCAGAGAGGCTGAATACCGCACTGAGTCAATGCGGTCTTAGCCTCTCTGGTCTCAACACTCTGTCTGATTTTGGATTTTTTTTTTTTTTTTTCCAAAATCAGACTTGACACCAGAGAGGCTGAATACCGCACTGAGTCAATGCGGTCTTAGCCTCTCTGGTCTCAACACTCTGTCTGATTTTGGATTTTTTTTTTTTTTTTTTCCAAAATCAGACTTGACACCAGAGAGGCTGAATACCGCACTGAGTCAATGCGGTCTTAGCCTCTCTGGTGTCAACACTCTGTCTGATTTTGGATTTTTTTTTTTTTTTTCCAAAATCAGACTTGACACCAGAGAGGCTGAATACCGCACTGAGTCAATGCGGTCTTAGCCTCTCTGGTCTCAACACTCTGTCTGATTTTGGATTTTTTTTTTTTTTTTTCCAAAATCAGACTTGACACCAGAGAGGCTGAATACCGCACTGAGTCAATGCGGTCTTAGCCTCTCTGGTGTCAACACTCTGTCTGATTTTGGATTTTTTTTTTTTTTTCCAAAATCAGACTTGACACCAGAGAGGCTGAATACCGCACTGAGTCAATGCGGTCTTAGCCTCTCTGGTGTCAACACTCTGTCTGATTTTGGATTTTTTTTTTTTTTTTCCAAAATCAGACTTGACACCAGAGAGGCTGAATACCGCACTGAGTCAATGCGGTCTTAGCCTCTCTGGTCTCAACACTCTGTCTGATTTTGGATTTTTTTTTTTTTTTTTCCAAAATCAGACTTGACACCAGAGAGGCTGAATACCGCACTGAGTCAATGCGGTCTTAGTCTCTCTGGTGTCAACACTCTGTCTGATTTTGGATTTTTTTTTTTTTTTTCCAAAATCAGACTTGACACCAGAGAGGCTGAATACCGCACTGAGTTAATGCTGTCTTAGCCTCTCTGGTCTCAACACTCTGTCTGATTTTGGATTTTTTTTTTTTTTTTTCCAAAATCAGACTTGACACCAGAGAGGCTGAATAACGCACTGAGTCAATGCGGTCTTAGCCTCTCTGGTGTCAACACTCTGTCTGATTTTGGATTTTTTTTTTTTTTTTCCAAAATCAGACTTGACACCAGAGAGGCTGAATACCGCACTGAGTCAATGCGGTCTTAGCCTCTCTGGTCTCAACACTCTGTCTGATTTTGGATTTTTTTTTTTTTTTTCCAAAATCAGACTTGACACCAGAGAGGCTGAATACCGCACTGAGTCAATGCGGTCTTAGCCTCTCTGGTGTCAACACTCTGTCTGATTTTGGATTTTTTTTTTTTTTTTCCAAAATCAGACTTGACACCAGAGAGGCTGAATACCGCACTGAGTCAATGCGGTCTTAGCCTCTCTGGTGTCAACACTCTGTCTGATTTTGGATTTTTTTTTTTTTTTTTCCAAAATCAGACTTGACACCAGAGAGGCTGAATACCGCACTGAGTCAATGCGGTCTTAGCCTCTCTGGTCTCAACACTCTGTCTGATTTTGGATTTTTTTTTTTTTTTTTTCCAAAATCAGACTTGACACCAGAGAGGCTGAATACCGCACTGAGTCAATGCGGTCTTAGTCTCTCTGGTGTCAACACTCTGTCTGATTTTGGATTTTTTTTTTTTTTTTCCAAAATCAGACTTGACACCAGAGAGGCTGAATACCGCACTGAGTTAATGCTGTCTTAGCCTCTCTGGTCTCAACACTCTGTCTGATTTTGGATTTTTTTTTTTTTTTTTTCCAAAATCAGACTTGACACCAGAGAGGCTGAATAACGCACTGAGTCAATGCGGTCTTAGCCTCTCTGGTGTCAACACTCTGTCTGATTTTGGATTTTTTTTTTTTTTTTCCAAAATCAGACTTGACACCAGAGAGACTGAATACCGCACTGAGTCAATGCGGTCTTAGCCTCTCTGGTCTCCACACTCTGTCTGATTTTGGATTTTTTTTTTTTTTTTTCCAAAATCAGACTTGACACCAGAGAGGCTGAATACCGCACTGAGTCAATGCGGTCTTAGCCTCTCTGGTCTCAACACTCTGTCTGATTTTGGATTTTTTTTTTTTTTTTTTCCAAAATCAGACTTGACACCAGAGAGGCTGAATACCGCACTGAGTCAATGCGGTCTTAGCCTCTCTGGTGTCAACACTCTGTCTGATTTTGGATTTTTTTTTTTTTTTTCCAAAATCAGACTTGACACCAGAGAGGCTGAATACCGCACTGAGTCAATGCGGTCTTAGCCTCTCTGGTCTCAACACTGTCTGATTTTGGATTTTTTTTTTTTTTTTTTCCAAAATCAGACTTGACACCAGAGAGGCTGAATACCGCACTGAGTTAATGCTGTCTTAGCCTCTCTGGTCTCAACACTCTGTCTGATTTTGGATTTTTTTTTTTTTTTTTCCAAAATCAGACTTGACACCAGAGAGGCTGAATAACGCACTGAGTCAATGCGGTCTTAGCCTCTCTGGTGTCAACACTCTGTCTGATTTTGGATTTTTTTTTTTTTTTTCAAAAATCAGACTTGACACCAGAGAGGCTGAATACCGCACTGAGTCAATGCAGTCTTAGCCTCTCTGGTCTCAACACTCTGTCTGATTTTGGATTTTTTTTTTTTTTTTTCCAAAATCAGACTTGACACCAGAGAGACTGAATACCGCACTGAGTCAATGCGGTCTTAGCCTCTCTGGTGTCAACACTCTGTCTGATTTTGGATTTATTTTTTATTTTTTCAAAATCAGACTTGACACCAGAGAGGCTGAATACCGCACTGAGTCAATGCGGTCTTAGCCTCTCTGGTGTCAACACTCTGTCTGATTTTGGATTTTTTTTTTTTTTTTTTCCAAAATCAGACTTGACACCAGAGAGGCTGAATACCGCACTGAGTCAATGCGGTCTTAGCCTCTCTGGTGTCAACACTCTGTCTGATTTTGGATTTTTTTTTTTTTTTTTCCAAAATCAGACTTGACACCAGAGAGGCTGAATACCGCACTGAGTGAATGCGGTCTTAGCCTCTCTGGTCTCAACACTCTGTCTGATTTTGGATTTTTTTTTTTTTTTTTCCAAAATCAGACTTGACACCAGAGAGGCTGAATACCGCACTGAGTCAATGCGGTCTTAGCCTCTCTGGTCTCAACACTCTGTCTGATTTTGGATTTTTTTTTTTTTTTTTTCCAAAATCAGACTTGACACCAGAGAGGCTGAATACCGCACTGAGTCAATGCGGTCTTAGCCTCTCTGGTGTCAACACTCTGTCTGATTTTGGATTTTTTTTTTTTTTTTCCAAAATCAGACTTGACACCAGAGAGGCTGAATACCGCACTGAGTTAATGCTGTCTTAGCCTCTCTGGTCTCAACACTCTGTCTGATTTTGGATTTTTTTTTTTTTTTTTCCAAAATCAGACTTGACACCAGAGAGGCTGAATAACGCACTGAGTCAATGCGGTCTTAGCCTCTCTGGTGTCAACACTCTGTCTGATTTTGGATTTTTTTTTTTTTTTTCCAAAATCAGACTTGACACCAGAGAGGCTGAATACCGCACTGAGTCAATGCGGTCTTAGCCTCTCTGGTCTCAACACTCTGTCTGATTTTGGATTTTTTTTTTTTTTTTCCAAAATCAGACTTGACACCAGAGAGGCTGAATACCGCACTGAGTCAATGCGGTCTTAGCCTCTCTGGTCTCAACACTCTGTCTGATTTTGGATTTTTTTTTTTTTTTTTCCAAAATCAGACTTGACACCAGAGAGGCTGAATACCGCACTGAGTCAATGCGGTCTTAGCCTCTCTGGTGTCAACACTCTGTCTGATTTTGGATTTTTTTTTTTTTTTTCCAAAATCAGACTTGACACCAGAGAGGCTGAATACCGCACTGAGTCAATGCGGTCTTAGCCTCTCTGGTCTCAACACTCTGTCTGATTTTGGATTTTTTTTTTTTTTTTTTCCAAAATCAGACTTGACACCAGAGAGGCTGAATACCGCACTGAGTCAATGCGGTCTTAGTCTCTCTGGTGTCAACACTCTGTCTGATTTTGGATTTTTTTTTTTTTTTTCCAAAATCAGACTTGACACCAGAGAGGCTGAATACCGCACTGAGTTAATGCTGTCTTAGCCTCTCTGGTCTCAACACTCTGTCTGATTTTGGATTTTTTTTTTTTTTTTTCCAAAATCAGACTTGACACCAGAGAGGCTGAATAACGCACTGAGTCAATGCGGTCTTAGCCTCTCTGGTGTCAACACTCTGTCTGATTTTGGATTTTTTTTTTTTTTTTCCAAAATCAGACTTGACACCAGAGAGGCTGAATACCGCACTGAGTCAATGCGGTCTTAGCCTCTCTGGTCTCAACACTCTGTCTGATTTTGGATTTTTTTTTTTTTTTTCCAAAATCAGACTTGACACCAGAGAGGCTGAATACCGCACTGAGTCAATGCGGTCTTAGCCTCTCTGGTCTCAACACTCTGTCTGATTTTGGATTTTTTTTTTTTTTTTTCCAAAATCAGACTTGACACCAGAGAGGCTGAATACCGCACTGAGTCAATGCGGTCTTAGCCTCTCTGGTGTCAACACTCTGTCTGATTTTGGATTTTTTTTTTTTTTTTCCAAAATCAGACTTGACACCAGAGAGGCTGAATACCGCACTGAGTCAATGCGGTCTTAGCCTCTCTGGTCTCAACACTGTCTGATTTTGGATTTTTTTTTTTTTTTTTTCCAAAATCAGACTTGACACCAGAGAGGCTGAATACCGCACTGAGTTAATGCTGTCTTAGCCTCTCTGGTCTCAACACTCTGTCTGATTTTGGATTTTTTTTTTTTTTTTTCCAAAATCAGACTTGACACCAGAGAGGCTGAATAACGCACTGAGTCAATGCGGTCTTAGCCTCTCTGGTGTCAACACTCTGTCTGATTTTGGATTTTTTTTTTTTTTTCAAAATCAGACTTGACACCAGAGAGGCTGAATACCGCACTGAGTCAATGCAGTCTTAGCCTCTCTGGTCTCAACACTCTGTCTGATTTTGGATTTTTTTTTTTTTTTTCCAAAATCAGACTTGACACCAGAGAGACTGAATACCGCACTGAGTCAATGCGGTCTTAGCCTCTCTGGTGTCAACACTCTGTCTGATTTTGGATTTATTTTTTATTTTTTCAAAATCAGACTTGACACCAGAGAGGCTGAATACCGCACTGAGTCAATGCGGTCTTAGCCTCTCTGGTGTCAACACTCTGTCTGATTTTGGATTTTTTTTTTTTTTTTTTCCAAAATCAGACTTGACACCAGAGAGGCTGAATACCGCACTGAGTCAATGCGGTCTTAGCCTCTCTGGTGTCAACACTCTGTCTGATTTTGGATTTTTTTTTTTTTTTTTCCAAAATCAGACTTGACACCAGAGAGGCTGAATACCGCACTGAGTGAATGCGGTCTTAGCCTCTCTGGTCTCAACACTCTGTCTGATTTTGGATTTTTTTTTTTTTTTTTCCAAAATCAGACTTGACACCAGAGAGGCTGAATACCGCACTGAGTCAATGCGGTCTTAGCCTCTCTGGTCTCAACACTCTGTCTGATTTTGGATTTTTTTTTTCTGATTTTGGATTTTTTTTTTTTTTTTTTCCAAAATCAGACTTGACACCAGAGAGGCTGAATACCGCACTGAGTCAATGCGGTCTTAGCCTCTCTGGTGTCAACACTCTGTCTGATTTTGGATTTTTTTTTTTTTTTTCCAAAATCAGACTTGACACCAGAGAGGCTGAATACCGCACTGAGTTAATGCTGTCTTAGCCTCTCTGGTCTCAACACTCTGTCTGATTTTGGATTTTTTTTTTTTTTTTTCCAAAATCAGACTTGACACCAGAGAGGCTGAATAACGCACTGAGTCAATGCGGTCTTAGCCTCTCTGGTGTCAACACTCTGTCTGATTTTGGATTTTTTTTTTTTTTTTCCAAAATCAGACTTGACACCAGAGAGGCTGAATACCGCACTGAGTCAATGCGGTCTTAGCCTCTCTGGTCTCAACACTCTGTCTGATTTTGGATTTTTTTTTTTTTTTTCCAAAATCAGACTTGACACCAGAGAGGCTGAATACCGCACTGAGTCAATGCGGTCTTAGCCTCTCTGGTCTCAACACTCTGTCTGATTTTGGATTTTTTTTTTTTTTTTTTCCAAAATCAGACTTGACACCAGAGAGGCTGAATACCGCACTGAGTCAATGCGGTCTTAGCCTCTCTGGTGTCAACACTCTGTCTGATTTTGGATTTTTTTTTTTTTTTTTCCAAAATCAGACTTGACACCAGAGAGGCTGAATACCGCACTGAGTCAATGCGGTCTTAGCCTCTCTGGTCTCAACACTGTCTGATTTTGGATTTTTTTTTTTTTTTTTCCAAAATCAGACTTGACACCAGAGAGGCTGAATACCGCACTGAGTTAATGCTGTCTTAGCCTCTCTGGTCTCAACACTCTGTCTGATTTTGGATTTTTTTTTTTTTTTTTTCCAAAATCAGACTTGACACCAGAGAGGCTGAATAACGCACTGAGTCAATGCGGTCTTAGCCTCTCTGGTGTCAACACTCTGTCTGATTTTGGATTTTTTTTTTTTTTTTCAAAAATCAGACTTGACACCAGAGAGGCTGAATACCGCACTGAGTCAATGCAGTCTTAGCCTCTCTGGTCTCAACACTCTGTCTGATTTTGGATTTTTTTTTTTTTTTTTCCAAAATCAGACTTGACACCAGAGAGACTGAATACCGCACTGAGTCAATGCGGTCTTAGCCTCTCTGGTGTCAACACTCTGTCTGATTTTGGATTTATTTTTTATTTTTTCAAAATCAGACTTGACACCAGAGAGGCTGAATACCGCACTGAGTCAATGCGGTCTTAGCCTCTCTGGTGTCAACACTCTGTCTGATTTTGGATTTTTTTTTTTTTTTTTTTTCCAAAATCAGACTTGACACCAGAGAGGCTGAATACCGCACTGAGTCAATGCGGTCTTAGCCTCTCTGGTGTCAACACTCTGTCTGATTTTGGATTTTTTTTTTTTTTTTTCCAAAATCAGACTTGACACCAGAGAGGCTGAATACCGCACTGAGTGAATGCGGTCTTAGCCTCTCTGGTCTCAACACTCTGTCTGATTTTTGATTTTTTTTTTTTTTTTTCCAAAATCAGACTTGACACCAGAGAGGCTGAATACCGCACTGAGTCAATGCGGTCTTAGCCTCTCTGGTCTCAACACTCTGTCTGATTTTGGATTTTTTTTTTTTTTTTTTCCAAAATCAGACTTGACACCAGAGAGG